>NC_079912.1:19156636-19166636 GCF_024868665.1 Triplophysa rosa | reverse complement strand
CGGCTGACCGCGTTACATAGCCTAAATATCACTTTATTTACTTTACTTATTTTAAGAAACCTTGCTAGGCATATGGAATAACCGTTTTATAAAAGCAACAAGCCCCGCGAGGAAGTTGGTTGAAGTGCATTTTATAACAGCTAAAGGGGTTTTAATAACTCGTGCCACAACGCCCTTAGCTGTTCTAAAATGCACTTTAACCAACTGCTTCCTGGGGTTTATTGCTTTATTAATATCATTTCATAAGTGTGTGTCTTTGCCACTAGAGGTCAGCAGAGGACAGAAAACCGAGCATAGTGCTTCCATAAAACCTGAAATGATCATTGTGATATCTTTGTCCTTGACGTGGCGTCTGTTCATTTTTTATGATATGAAAGCACAGATCAGATGAAGGGTTTTGTATTTTATTTCTTCATTCGTTTTGTAAACATCGTCACTCTCCTGCCCTGTAAAATGCCAATGATCATGTGCCATCTCCTTTATAGATGTCCATCATTTTTGCCATCCATTTTTCTTTTTTCCTCTACAACCTGTCCACGCCCCGTGTTAAACTGTGTTTGTCGATATTTCCAGATATGTTCTTCTGTTTCCAACCTTTCTTCAACTAAAAGGGCTCTCCAGCTTCTGCTCAATTAGACGAGCCCTCTGTGGTGTTGGTGGTACCACCGCAATGCATTATGGGAGGGGGTCCTCAATGCTCTGAGGCTGTGAAAAACAAATCACGCAGACCACGCCAAGCGCCCTCTAAACGCCTGCATTGCATTGTGGGTATCACCGTGGCTTTCTTGGAAACATGTTTGAGGACATTGGTTGGACAGTTGAAAGACTTACGTTGCCAGATTATGTTGAACTCGGCCATAATCAGACATTTTATCGCTAAATATTTATCCCTTTCCCGGACAATAGCCACAGACTCCACCCCAAATAAAAAAATAAACAAAGAAACCCAACCCCAGGATGCTTTCGGACAGAACTTTGAACAGAACTTTTACTCTGCCTTTTGCGATAACTCCAAACTATTTGCCAAGATTTTCTCTGTTTGTTCAGCTTTATTTCTCTTTATTTTCTTTTTTGCCTGTCCCTGTTTTGAGTTCTGTGTCGAGATCCGTTTGAACGTAGTTCGCAGGTAGTCACGCTTCACACAGAGCGCAACAGAATCGTTCCTCGCCAAGCGTCGCTGTTTCTCCTTTATCAACGAGACTGCGGCTTTGTAAACCGGATTGTACTCGAGTGTGATGCTAGTCGAGGTCCTGATGCTGCACTGTCGGCATAGCAACAAATCCTTCGACGAAAGATGTGAATCCGAAAGGATGCCATAGCTTGTTTGCGTTGCCCCACATGCCGAAACTAACTGTGAAACTAACACGATGCCCTGAGACGTCACACAGCGTTACGAGAAGTTTATAAAGCCGCATTGTTTTTCAGTGATACGGGCGCTACGGCGACGTCCGGATGCGATTTCGTGGTTCTCCGTGTGAAGCTTGAATAATATGAAGGCCTTCATAAATTTAGACAAGGGTAGAGACGGTTGATGTGTTGCACCGACTTGTATGAATGTAGTATCTCTTTGTAAACCAGAGCCATTTCTTTTATTATCATTTTTGTTAATGGTTTCCTTTTGTTTCCATGACGATGTGGTTAAATGACCTGTCCCATGCATTGCACACTGTTTCCTTTTTGTTTTTATATCATTCAATAATGGACAAATATAGACTGCCGTATATCTTGTATTGAATTTGATTTCCAATGGTATTCTATAGATATATTCTATACATATATGAGATATATGAAACAGCGCCTCTTTAGTCGAACTCTCTCTTGTGGGAACTGCAATGTGTGGCTCTGCCTGTTGACTATTTCCACGTGAACCTGTGACTTGATTTGTATGGTGTCTGTATATATCAAAATGAAATAAACTGTTGAAACAGAACACCGGCGTGCTTGTTTTTTGAGTAGATGAATCTCCATTTGTTGTGTATGAGAGGCCATGATTTTGTTTGGGTGCAGGGTGTGAGTGCTTACGTTATGTTCTGATTGCACATGGGTTGTTTTTTATTCACAATATCACGAGAAAGTGAGCTAACGTTTCCTTCACAGGATTTGCAGCCTGGAAGCAGAGATGTGATTGAAAACGATGAATATCTTTATTTCTTCTGTTCTTACAAGTTGAATGTTTTTGAAACGTTCGTGTAACAATCTAACCCTAACGCTGAATCTTTTCTTGTACAACGTGACCGTTCTTCGCAGATTTCCACAGGTGGAGACACGACGTAATCATTTCCCCTGCTAACCCCGTTCTCTCTTTTTTTTTCTTTCGTAAAAGAAATTGCGTTTATTGTTCTCTCACTGACGTTTCTGTGGTCGGTAAAGCCACCAGGAGGCGCCAAAGATCACGAAGAGAGCTCTTGGGGGGTTTAACTTTGTGTTTTTGTTATTGGTCGTATTTTGTTATTTGTTATTGTTTTGTGTGTCCGTCCGTCCTCTGGTCTGTCGTTTATTTCGTGTAAATATCTATACTGCACGCTTAATGTGCTGCTGTATGTTTGCACCGTTTTGCTTGCGTGTTTCTTTGGGCCTACCGAGATGTTTGTTCGTTTTTGTTCGTTATTGCCACTTTTACGTTATCCACACAGCACACGAATACACACCTCACTGCACACACACTAGAGTTAAGGCACAACTCACACACACCCTCCACATCCCCGACTCCACGTCTTCATGCTCCCATCATCAGACTGACTTATTTTCTTGTTTCTTTGCAGTCGAGGAAAGCCAGCGATCAGACAAAGAGCAATGAGAGTAAAACTGACAGTATAGGCAGTGGAAGGGCCATTCCCATCAAACAGGTACGTCACCGCATTTGTAGTCTTTTTATATGAGGTAAGTATCCAAGATTCAGGGTTTTTGTGTAATGTGTTTATGGCTATTTAGTAAAACGTTCTTATTCAAGGGGTTATGTTTGAGTGTTTTTTATTTTTGGAGAGGAGGTTCTTTGCTTGTGAGGGCACATTTACTGTTATTATACACACAAAAGTAGTCAAAGTATTTAGAAATTATTTGTTTTAGGTGGTCTGTACTAGTAAAAGGGCTCATAAATGAGTCGTATTGTGTTTCGCTTAAATCCACTAATGCGTGCGAGATGTATTTGTAAGTCTTGCAGGGTAGAAATATTAGACTGTTATGAAAGCAGTGGAAGTCTGTGAAATGAAAAGTGTGTGAGAGAACTTTATAGTTTTGTAAGCAACAGTTTCAGTTAAATGAATGGGACTTTTGTGAAGTTGTCCCATGCAGTTCCTCTATATCACCAGCAGATGTCAGTGTAACACTATATGAAGGAAGTTTATATTCGGTGTGGTTTACTGTCTGATCTGTTGGCCCTAATGTTGTCAGTTATTCATGACGACGAAAGACTTATAAATCCTTAATATGACATTAAAACCAAGTCGTTTGTCTTTTTTTTACCTAATGTAATGCACTATAGTAAATATTCCCTAACGAAAATTAACCATGGTATTTTTATTGTAACAATGTAGTAACCATGTTTTTATTTTGGTGTATTGATTACTCTTGGCAAAACCATGTTTTTACTATAGTAACCTTTTTTTGCTTTAACTGTTGTAAAACCACTGTTAATTTTCGTAAGGGATTTAACAGATTTGAACCGTCTTGTCAAATTTCAAATTTTGTTATATTTCATGTTTTTTAAATGTTCTTGAATTAATAAAAATATATATCATTTATGTTGAGGAATTATGGGTAGTAAAGGTGCATTAGATAACATGAACTAACAATGAGCAATATAGTTTTTCAGTGTTGTTGATTTTGTTAATGTTAGTGAATGCCAATACAATAGTTCAAGTTTATTGTGCATTGACTAATATGTAAATACTGAAATTAACAAATTATTAGAAGCTGTAGAATAATTTTGTGGTTGATTTTATGTGAACTAGTAATGCATTAACTAATGTAAGCAAATACAACCGTGCTGTACTGAATTCTGCATCATTTACCATTACTGCATTTATTGATTTTTGTTCTGTTAAAGAGACAGAAAATAGAATTTCAAAACATGTATTTGTCTCATGTACAAAGTGAAACATCTCATCCACGGTCGTTTTAAAAACGCTTTCTTGATTTCTGTAATTAGCGCTAGTGCTTGACACAGTAGCTGTCAAATATTTATTTTTCTTCTGTGAAGTTGTTCCTTCATTTGTTCTCATTTGAACCTCGAATTCAATTTACAAATGAACCCTAACCCTGACCTTTAACCCCTGCCAGAGATTAGTGTCGTCACACTGAACAGACCTCAACCCGGTGACAAGCACATGCAAATCCTGACCCCCGAAAGCAGTTCGATACAATCGCTTCATATAATCTAGAAATAATCAAAATAGTCATTTATAAGAAAGACTATTGCCAATTTTTAACGGCAGTTTATTCTTCTACTTTACGAATTGTCAGATCATTTACAATAATCGTTAATAAATTGTGTTGTTTACAGCGAACTTAATTTTGTCTACGCTGTAGTCGGTGTGATTGAATTTCTATGGTGAGCTGTATAGAAATGTATAAGTAAACGCATGGGATGAAAGTGGGTGGGGGGGTTAGAGTTAGCACATCACATGTCTATATCCTCCGTCAGCCTTCTTTACTTTACCTCCATTGTACATCGATTACACTCCGGCTTTTAAGATGATCTCTTTAAGAGCGGCCATTGTAATCTGTTTGTCTGTAGTGGATGCTCACAGAGAGAAGGGGGGGGGGGGTGCTGGCCGGGGTGGGATACTTTTCTCAATGGGCCTGATTGCCGGCCAGTCAAATGCACAGTCAGGAAGATCAAAGTACCATGGGAGTATAATTACCTCCCACCGGGCAAATTACACACTGTGGACCCCCCCACACCCCTCCCAATCAGTAAAAATGGTAAATAAGAGCAACAATAGCAGCGGTACCTCAGGGGTGACACCGAGGGACTGTCAACACAAACCTTTTGTGTTTCATCCCAGTAAGATCCCTCTTTTCCTTTCACCTCTCCACTAAACTGAGGCTGTGATGTTGATAGACACGTCTGTATGTGCATGTGGGTCTATAGGTGAAGGAGTGTGTGTTTTATTTATTTTGTATATTAATGTTGACTGAACAGACCGGAATGTGATGTAATAGTTCACATTAGGATAAATAAGCAATATTTCCAACTAAAATCAAACGAGAAGGAAATGGGATTTGTTTTTTTATGATAATTACGCAGATTTTCCTATCAAATCCTCATTACTGTGATGTGTCTGAATGCTTTGCTGTTGTTTGTTTGCACTGTATTAAAGAAAATGGCTGTGATTTTGACAAATATCAGCAGAAACTACAGGAAATACAGCAAACACTATAATACATAAATACATTTAAATGAAAATAGAGGATAATTTTTTTTTATTACAGTAAGATTTATTTTGTATTACAGTGTTAACATATCCCATAAAAAGTAGTGAAGATGGTAATATCAAGATTTACGTATTCATGCACTGTATGGAGGTATTGAATATCTTTATATTATCATTGTTTCTTAAGAAAAACATGGTAATACCAGAGTACTAGTTTTGTGAAGGATTTATTGGACCATCTTTTGAGTCATCAAATTGCATAAAATGAATAATAAATGGCTTATATTTTATATTTTCTATAGACGGTTTCATCGGACGCACACACCTGGCCCAAAGTTAACTTCCAGTCTGTATTTGGCTATAATAAAAATTCACTTCACTTCTGTGTTTGGCTATAATATAACAATTTATTTTATATTAATATTGCAATTTTATTCTTTAATAATTGTATGAAGTTAAATAAAATCTACTCAACAGTTATTGATTCTTTGCAGAGGTCTACCGGAAGTTAAGTTTGGCCACATAACATTTGTTTATGTTGTTGCCGCTGAAACCGTCTAGTATTGATATAAAACATTAGTTTTTTTAATACAGTTAGTTGTTTAAGGTTTACAATATTATGAATCGCTAACCTTTTTTTGAAAAGATTTATAATTCTACTCAGTGTTGGGTGTAACTAGTTACTAAGTAATTAGTTACTGTAATTTAATTACTTTCCCTTGAAAAAGTAAAGTAAGGGATTACTCTTATTTTTTCTGTAATTTAATTACAGTTACTTCTGATGTAATTAAACTAAATACTTTGTGTAATATGTGTGTGTGCAGAAGAGGAATTTACATCAAAATTCAAAGTCTAACTTTAAAATCCGTGCTTTAATGTATAATTCTCACATTTGTAATTAATAATAATACTTTATGTATTATTTATTTGAATGAATTAAAAGTGCCGTTTCAAGTCTGTCCTTGAATCACTTAACTAATCAAGGTTGATAGGATATAGAAAGTAATTAGTAATAAGTAATTAAATACTTTTTGAAGAGAGTAACTTGTACAGTAATCTAATTACATTATCGAATGTGTAATTAGTAACTAGTAATTAATTACTTTTTCAGAGTAACTTTCCCAACACTGATTCTACTGCTGATGGTTTATGTTTTATTGAGTGGGGACGCTCATATTTTCTCTCCTCTAGCATTGATCTGTTTCAACACTGTGGGCTGTGATTTTACTGATCTGTGACCGTTGTCACATCCATGTACACGCACAGAAGAGTTCTGCCAGCTGTCCGCTGAATGGATTTGATTGTCTAGCCAATAGGACTTCTGTAGGAACATCCACATTACTGAATGAGTAATAGACAGACTAGTGCTGCTAACAGATGGCTGTTTCTTAGGAAATGACAGAATATTCATCACAGTTATTGTGGAAAGCAAATGAGGTCAAAACCAATGTCAATAAAACTTGACCTATATCTAAGCTCTCAATTTCTGGAGAAAAGACTTAAGTTTTAAAATGCATTTTTTACAGTAATTTAAGAATATTTGTTTGTTGTATATTGTTTGTCAGATGGCCTCGATAATTGTTTTTATTTATTTTATTTTTAATTTATTTTCATTTATTTGAGTAAATGAATAAAGAGTTCATTTGCAAAAATAGAGAAACTCCGTTATTTAAAAAAAATCATGTTTCTTATTGTGCATACCAATTAATATAAATCAAACTGTATTTGGGTTGTTTTGATTTAGTAATAATAACTCAGAAGATACAGTTTATGAACACAATAAAACTCAATAAAAACATGATAGCACGATAAAAAAACATGTTGTTTTTTTACAGAGTTATCTGTTTTTGCATATATATGTTAATATAAATAAATATGCATTTTATGTAATATAAATAATTTAATATAATGTAAATTAATTAATATAGATATGTATTTTATTTATTTTACATTTATTATTATAGTATTTTATAATGTTTATTTATTTATTACACCGTTTATGCTGTGTTATTCATATTTCTTATTTATTTTTGTTTCATTTTATTTTGTTACTTTTAGCTAAAACACTATTGTGAAACAGTTGTACTTTTTTATTTTATTTTTTACATTTTTTGTGGTATTAAATTAATCAGTGTAAAAAGTTTGTGTAATCATATTAATGTATTTTTTTATATACGTATGTGTTGTAAGATCAGTTTAAATATTACAATTTGTATTTTTTTTTGTATTTTTTTGGCACTTGTTTTGATGTCAAGTTTAATTTGTAATTATTGCCTAAAAACAAGTTTTATAGAAGTGAACAGGTTTTAAAGAGCATGAGGTGTTTGATATAGAGTATCTGTGAGGTGATGGAGAGGACGGAGCGCCACTAGTCGTGAATATCAGCGCAGGGATCAGATCAGGGTGAGAAGAGGATTAGGGTTTGATTGTCGGGTAAACACCATGATACCCAGTTGACCCCGGGTCAGCACCTGATGTTTAGCAACTAGTGTATTCTGTATTAATCCCTTCAGTGCCGGGGCCGAGCAGTTAACACATCACAGCCCTCCCGCTCCCTCTATCCCATCAGGAAGTGTTAAAGAGCACAGGATTCTTCCCTAATCCCATAATTAAGCAAAAACAGGCCACCCGAACCCCCTGCAGCCCACCTCTGAAATCCTCTGTGCACTTCCAGTGCTGACCGGGGAGTGTTTGTCCTGGCTGCACTTTAGGGGATGAGTGTTTTTTTTGAAGAACAGTGGGAGATTGATGGTGAGACCTCGAGCAGAGGACAGGAGAAGCTGGAAGCTTTTGAAGCGCTGGGATCACAGGCTCTAATCCTCATGCTCGCAGAGGTCTGGTGGAGTTCACCAGTCTTTGCACAAATTGGATTTAGCCTTTGCTCTCCCTCGGCTCCTCACTGATATATGCTCATGAATGACCCCCTCTTGCTGTTTGATTCTGCTCAGGTCTCCACCTGACTTGTGTTTCAAAGGTGATGAGGCCGAAAAATGGGGTCGACTTTAAATCTGCTGGTCTTCAACATGTATCCATGAATGTCCCACTGGAACGCAGCATTGTGATTATTTATAATTTATTTTAATAACTTAGGCTACAGACAAGCCTGAGAATATTCATTTTGCATTCATATTCAATGTGTAATGTTTGAATTATACAAAACAAGGCATGCGAGTGGTAAACAGAGGCCGTGTTTGTTGTTAGTTCTGTCATTTATTGTGTAATGTTTGTTTTGCTTTAAAAAACTTACTTATTCTTTTTTTTTTCATGTGGTGACTAAAATAAAAATGAAACATGTTATATTTGATCATGTTCAGTGCAGAAATATTCACTTGTCATTTGATCAACTTCTGTACGTGTCACGTTGAGATGCCTTTAAAACAATATTGAAGTACTTCTCATCTGTTCTGTGCTCTTATTGGCTGTTCTGTTTTCATTATTGTTTGAAAAGTCGAATACATTTTTATCGAATAAGATTTTAGTTTGTATAAAAATGTTTATATTTGCACAATTATATTTTTGTTTACGAACCTAATTTCAGACATTTAAGCATACACCTTCAGTAATGGAAAGTGACACAATGATACGATGGATACACAACGTCGAGCAAATGTTCACACGTTATGAGAAGGGGGTGCATTGTTTTGTTTTAATGTTGCTGTGAAAGTTTACACTCTTTGTTAATAGGTCTTGAGTGTATGTGAATGAGTCTTCATTACGATATGATGGCATGTGGGAATATTTGTACATTTTAGAGGTTAATACTAAGACAGTAAACAATGCATCTATTGCGCCTATTTTTATGTACCGCATCATTTCCATAGCACACGCTTAAAACATACTACATACATACATAATGGTTGATCTGTTTTCATGTAGGACTCTAGTTTCTCTCTGTGCTCATTCAGCAAGTCTCTGAAATATTCAAAACCCTCTTCTTTTAATATGAATGTTTTTTGTGTCTCATTTTCGATTGGTTTTGTCTTAAACAGGGAATTTTGTTAAAACGGAGTGGGAAGTCTCTCAATAAGGAGTGGAAGAAGAAATATGTCACATTGTGTGACAACGGCCTGCTCACGTACCACCCCAGTTTACATGTGAGTATGCTCTTCCCTGGTCTGATGTTTGATTCAGTTTACACAATTGGGTTCAAGTCAATGAACCAGATGATTGTTGTTTTTAACTATAAAATACTATAGCTGTAAATGTGTGTTTGAGGTTGACGGAGTGTTGTTTGTCATTCGACTTGCAGTAGCACCCCTAAATAAGCTTCGTCTAAGTCGATTCATTTATAAATATTTTGTCAGTCAGTTTTTTGTAACAAAATAAGCAGCTCGGCAGATTCTGATGTTTCTTTTTAGTTGAATACATTATGAAATATTTTTGTTTCTATGGTGACATTTTTTATTGAAACAGAAAGGGTTTGTCCTAAACAAATAACCGACAATAACCGCGATATAAAAAACCAACATGATCAATGTTGTGTTAATTCTATGCATCGTAATATCATAAACTATTCAACATCCATTCAAAAGTTTGCCTTAGGAATTACAGTCGTTAATTCTCTCTCTCTCTCTCTCTCTCTCTCTCTCTCTCTCTCTCTCTCTCTCACTCTCTCTCTCTCTCTC
>NC_079912.1:18905716-19152175 GCF_024868665.1 Triplophysa rosa | reverse complement strand
CTCTCTCTCTCTCTCTCTCTCTCTCTCTCTCTCTCTCTCTCTCTCTCTCTCTCTCTCTCTCTCTCTCTCTCTCTCTCTCTCTCTCTCTCTCTCTCTCTCTCTCACTCTCTCTCTCTCTCTCTCTCTCTCTCACTCTCACTTTTGTCAGCAAAAATCATGCTTTGGTTAAATCTGTGTTTTTTTTACAACATAGATGGTCGAGTCACTGGTGGTGTCTTTACTGGCATTAGCAACGGTGAAAAAACCCAAACTTAAAAGTAATACCTCAAAGATAAATCAATACAAAACACGAACAAGTCTTTCTTTTTACTAAAAACACTTCAAATGACAGTTAATCTGGAAAATTAATCTTCTAATGCAGTCAGATGCAAAGCATGCTGGGAACTACAGATCAACTGCAATAAATTAACAAAATAAATAAGTACATTTAATTTTACCTTGGGCGCATTATCATTTTTTTCAGTGTAAGAAATCGTAAGGTCTCCGGTAATACAGTGAAATTCTGGACAGGTCAGCCGCTCTCTTACGGCTGTCGCCGCAGGACCATCCCAGACGATCCACACGGAGCATTTATCTCTGTCAGCACCCCCGCGTGGTCCTAATACCTCCTTAAATCCCACTTTCTGCTCCTCATTTGCATGTACGTGTCTCTCAAACAGCCATCCTGAACATATTTACCATAGGTTTATAATTAATAAGCGTTCGCTAATTAAGATCCACTTGATGTGCAGCCCACCTTGACATGTTACACGAGAAACGTTAAGCGCTCTCAACGGACTATGACCAAAATTAATATCTCAGCCAAACTCGTGTCTTGGCCGCGTGTCGATTAGTGCCGTAAAGGGCATCTAATGCCAGTCATGTGTGTAATAGGAACACAGTACCGTGGGCATCGTAACCATCTCCGTTACAGTCGTTCGGGTCCGGACACCTGTGGACCACTCGTTTAGCTCAACGAGAGAGACAAAGAGAGACGCGTGGCGCGCGAGGGAGAGAAAGGCGGTTTAATTTTGCGCCGCAGCCAGCCGAGCTATCCCACAATCCCCTTCTGTTAATTCCGTCTGCAGCATCAATTAAATTGTTTGTAGAAACTAATTGAATATGGCTTAATCACACATCTTAATAGCTTTCCGCGCCTCAAACTGGCTGTTAATTCCAGCAATAAAATGGAATGAGAGCGCTCACTGGGTAATTAGTACAGAGGCTTTTGAAGAAATTAGTGCTTTATGGGGCGCAATAAAAGTGAAGAGGAGTTGGCGGGAGTCTTGCCAGGCCGAAAATCTCTGCTCGCTTTTTTTTGTGCTGAGCGGGGTAATTTGCACCTTGGCTTAAGCCATTTGCGCGCCGCAAACTCCCAAGGAAATGGAATGGGCTGGATGAAATGGGAACGAGCGCTTGGAGTCGTTAATGTTCATTTGGCTTATCTGCGGAAACAGGTGAAATGGATCGCGTGGGCCCGCCGGTTGTTCGATTGGAGCAGGACGAGTTTATTCGTTTTGTTTTTTAAAGCTGCGGAACAAATGAAAAGTTTGGGTTTTCATGCGCCTTAAAACCTTATTTCAATGAAATATTCAAATAAAGCGTATGAGAGCGTGTTGCGTTCTTGAAGTTCACTTGGTTCGGTAAAACCGTAAAAGTCATGAGTTTGATCTCAAAGAACATGCTTATGAATAAAAGAAATTTGGTAGGTTGGATGCAGTGCAAGTTGCTTTGGATGAAAGCGTCGGCCAAATGCATAAATCTAAACAATGCAAATCTCTGTCTTAAAACGATTTATTTCAAGTTTGAAATGTCTATTTTTAGGATTACATGCAGAATATCCACGGAAAGGAAATCGATTTGCTGCGGACGACGGTGAAGGTACCCGGGAAACGTCCTCCCAGAGCGGTGGCTACAGTCGCCCCCACAGCCAGCCCGAAAACCAACGGACTGACCAAAGACCGAAGCACCTTACAGCTTGGTATTGGGGCAACAAGTGAGTGAGAATTTTGATTGATGAAATCATTAAACTGTACACTGTGTGCTTAGATTGTAAACGTATTCAACATGAAATCAAATTCTCAAAATATTTTAATCCCCGCTGTACTTTTCAGGTTATATCGTTCACATTATGCCAAAGTGAAAAAATTGCTTTGGTTTAAAATGTGAGGTTCTGAGATTAATATGTTGACCTACATCTATGCAACAGAATGATGAAAGCAGGATTGAGAATTCGTCTCAATATAATGCATTGCAGCAGTGTTCATGTCATGCGTTTTGTAATTTGTAATGTTTTATTTGGCAAGTAACAAATGAAGTCGTTTCTAATCCAAATTCTCTTCGTGTTGAAATTCCCCTCCTCATTAAAAACATCTCGTAGCCGTAGGCAAAGACTGAATCGCTGTTTACAAATCAGAAACTATGTCACTCGGCTATTGCTGATATCTACATAAAATGCTGGCTTATTTTCAAGCCAGCATTTGGTCAACAAGGCAAACCTTGGGTTGTTTTTGACCCATTGTTGGGTCAAGTATAAAGTATTTTTTGGGTTAATTTAAAGTCTCAGTGAAATAAAAAAGACAATGCCTATTTTTTAATGAAATATTGCAGCGTTTTTTGAAAATAGTTGATCAATGTGGGTCTTTCTCTTTTTAAAATTCGTGTGCCCTCGTAATCTTTAGTTAAAATCTGAAAATGCACTTCCGCCCTGAAATGACTATCCATCTTAAATGACGTATGTTAATGTCTGTTAACTCCTCCCCTTCAACTGTCAGTCTGCTGCCAGTTCCATTTCAAAA
This sequence comes from Triplophysa rosa, assembly GCF_024868665.1. Taxonomy (NCBI): domain Eukaryota; kingdom Metazoa; phylum Chordata; class Actinopteri; order Cypriniformes; family Nemacheilidae; genus Triplophysa; species Triplophysa rosa. The sequence continues at coordinate 19,149,398 of NC_079912.1, read as the reverse complement.
TGCAACGGCTGTTTTTATGCATCCAATCAAATCGCAGAGAAAGACGAAAGCCACACCCACTAATTTTCTCATTAGAAATTCCGTTTCACTCTGAAAAATACGGAAGTAAAAACGATCGCAATTTCCTGTTCACAGGGACTTTAAAGTACAGTGTTGATGGGTTTCTAAAAACTGCTGGTTTATTTTAACCAATGGTTGTGTCAAAAAGGGACAAACCCAACTGTTGGGTTCTTGGGTTAAATTAACCCCAAAATGTCCATATTTTACCCAACTATGGGTTAAAACAACCCAACATTTTGGGTTGAAAAAAGTATATTAATTTCATTTAACTCAGCATGAACGTACAGATTTACTTTCACTTCTGACGTTAGAGATCAAGAGGAGAGGTCTGGGAAGGTGTACAGTAATTAGATTTCAGGTGTAATTAATAAACGTTCTCCAGGGGCCGTGCAAGCTGGCGTGCGTGCTGCCAAAACATAACGGACCTGGACCTGAAAATCACTTAGCTTGGGCCAATTTCTTTCGCCACATTAAAATCAGGTCAAGCAAGGGCTTCTGGGAATTGCGGTTTTCTGGCCTGCGCCTAGTCTTGTGTTGGATGGAGATGAGCGTTTATTAGTCACAGGGACATGAGGAAGTTGTCAGCGTTGCCGGGCTGAATAACCTGAATAGTTCGGAAAGCCACACAAGCTGCTGTGATACTTAAAGTGGTGTTAGGATGGCAAGTAATGAACCTTTAGTTGACTGTGAAGGGACGTGTGAAGGCAAGGTTGAAAAAAACAATTTGGTGCATTTCGATCTTAAATAATCACAACACCAGGACATCTGCTTCATTTAAAGATGTAATTTTTTGGAGGATCTATTGACAGAAATGCAATATAACAAACATAACTATGTGTTCAGAGGTGTATAAAGACCTTACATAATGAAGCATTGTCTTTTTATTATCTTAGAACGAGCTTTTTCTAGCTACATACACCGCGGGTCTCCTTACATGGTGGTCGCCATGTTGTTTCTACAGTAGCCCTGAAGGGACAAACTGCTCTACAGAGTGCGTTTCGTAAATATGTTATCTCCTTCGGCAAAGAAGCGAAAAAACATGACGACATCTTTGTTCTGTGTTAGCCACCGTAGTGCTTCGAAAGGGAGGGTGGAGTCATAGATATAAATAACTAGATGCCACATTAGCATCTGTTTCTATGAGCCGCTATATGTAGGTCGTCCGCCATATTGGAACGGTGCGAGCCGGTCTGTGTTGCCAAGTCTGCGGCTTTCCCGTGGAATTGGTTGACTTTGTAACTGCCGCTCCGGTTTGTTTTATCCACAGGTTAGCAGTGAAAGGATTTTGTTATATAGCTGTTAATCTCAAGATGATTTTATTTATGAATGTTAAATTCTGTTATTTGGACTAGGGACATTATGCTCGTGATGAAGGATTTTGTTTCACAGATCTGGCAACCCTGCCGAGCCCGTCCATTACTACTCAAGACCAAGCTGACTGTGTATGATTACGAAAACATTTATTGTTGTGTAAACTCAAACATGAATTACTGAATGACACGAGGGTCAAAAAAGAAAACAGAAATTTTATTTTTGGCTGAATTATACCTTCCATTGTTGAGGTCTTCTGCAGTTTAAAGGGCTGTGTAAATGTATGTTTTTCAGATAAGCCATCTGACCTCTGCTCGCACAAATTTATATAGCGACTGTCGAGCTTCGATTTTACACGGTCTGTTTTTCCACATCCCTTTTCTACTCTGAGTCGTAGTGAAGAAAAATAGTGTTAATTTCCACTCGAGAGGGAAAAGGTTAGGATTCGCAGTGGGTCTCCGCGGAGTGGAGGACGCACACTTGATTATGCAATCTGATTTTGATTTCATTAGGCATGCAATTGATGCGAAGGAACAAAGGGGTAATTTTTCATTCGTGGTGGTCTAGCTGAGCCCTGTCTTTTCCTGTAGTCTGTAATTCATACACTTCCCCCTGATCTAAAGACCATCAGGAACTCTGGGGGGGGGATTGGGGAGGGCGAGGATGGGAAAAAGACAGAGAGAGAGAGAGAGAGAGAGAGAGAGAGAGTGGAAATGAATGAACGCATGTGTCGGCAAGTAAAAGAGTCTGTCTCGACGAGGCCCGGTCTAATCTTTCTGCTAAGTATTCACCGGAACCGCTTTAAATATGATCATTCTGCAAGCGCGCGTCCAATAGTCTCCCAGCTGACAGATATATAATATCAAAGCGTTAATGGGTCTGCCCATCAGGTGTAATCAATGACATCTGCTGTGTGTAGAGCGGTGTGAGACAGAACGGCACGCTGAGCTGCGTGTGTACAGATGTCATCTGGTTTATGAAGAGCTTTTACCGCCCTCACACATACCTGGAGTGGAGTGGAGTTTAGTCATGTATGGACGGAGGGGTTGTGAGGTGGTGAGCTGATTGGCTGATTAACAGATGTCATCAGCCTTGTCATTGGACAGCGTGCTTTTAGTGGCTATCTCTCTCTCTCTCTCTACGAATGTCTATTTATCCGTCTAGTTGTTTGTCTTTCTTTCTTTCTTTTTTTCCGTCATTCTTTCTTTCTTTCTTTCTTTCTTTCTTTCTTTCTTTCTTTCTGTCGTTCTTTCTTTCTGTCGTTCTTTCTTTCTGTTGTTCTTTCTTTCTTTCTGTCGTTCTTTCTTTCTTTCTTTCTTTCTTTCTGCCGTTCTTTCTTTCTTTCTTTCTTTCTTTCTTTCTTTCTTTCTTTCTGCCGTTCTTTCTTTCTTAATGTCGTTCTTTCTTTCTTTCTGTTGTTCTTTCTTTCTTTCTGTTGTTCTTTCTTTCTTTCTTTCTGTCATTCTTTCTTTCTTTCTGTCATTCTTTCTTTCTTTCTTTCTTTCTTTCTTTCTTTCTGTCGTTCTTTCTTTCTTTCTGTCGTTCTTTCTGTCTTTCTTTCTTTCTTTCTTTCTTTCTTTCTTTCTTTCTTTCTGTCGTTCTTTCTTTCTTTCTGTCGTTCTTTCTGTCATTCTTTCTTTCTTTCTTTCTTTCTTTCTTTCTGTCGTTCTTTCTTTCTTTCTGTTGTTCTTTCTGTCATTCTTTCTTTCTTTCTTTCTTTCTGTCGTTCTTTCTTTCTTTCTGTTGTTATTTCTGTCGTTATTTCTTTCTTTCTTTCTTTCTTTCTTTCTTTCTTTCTGTCGTTCTTTCTTTCTTTCTGTTGTTATTTCTGTCGTTATTTCTTTCTTTCTTTCTTTCTTTCTGTCGTTCTTTCTGTCATTCTGTCGTTCTGTCATTCTTTCTGTCGTTCTTTCTTTCTTTCTGTCGTTCTTTCTTTTTTTTCATCGTTCTTTTGTTCTTTCATTTTTTATGTCGTTCTTTCTTTCTTTCTATCTGTATGTCTGTGTGTCTCTCTATCTCTCTATATTTGTCCGTCTATCTGTCTCTCTTTCTCTCTTTATTTTTTCTATCCGTCTGTCTTTTTGTTTACCGGTCTCTCTGTGGGTCACTGTCTCTTTCCCTTGTTCCGTCAGTCTGTCTCTCTTTGTATCTGTATGTCTGTGTGTCTCTCTATTTCAATGTGTTATTGATGTGTCTGTCTGTCTTTCTTTCCCTTTATCTATTCTTTTCTATATGTCCGTCTACCCGAAAAATATTTGAGATCTTTCTAAATTAGCATTGATAATGTGTCTGGATGAAGAAATGTACTTTTAGGATTGAATCTCCTTCAACGACATCCCACCACATGTGTTAGTCTTACGATAGCCTCTTTCAATAACGGCACAATCATTTGAGATGTGCTGCTTTTACATTTCAACATAATGTTTTGTATCATGTTCCTAAGCATTGTAAAACAGTTTCGGTCTCTTATTATCCGCTTGTCAATAAACAGACTTTGCGTAGCTCAGCCAAGAATGGATTTGAGTCACAAATTCTAGAAGCAAAAACTTGTATTGTGCATTTGTTTATTGACCATCGCAATATTTCAATCAGCCCTTTATCCGCCACATATCGAAATCCATTTAGTTTTCGCAAGCAGAACCAATGTTATCTGTGTCTCTTCCAAAAAGAGCAAAGATGGTTTCCAGCAGGCAGATGTCAGTTTGTAAGGGCGTTTCGCCTTGACCTAAGCACCAGATGATCAGCCAACCCCCCCGCCCGCCCTCTCTTCAGCATTAGCATTGATGCTTCATTATCTCCACACTTGTATATAATGGCCGCACGGCTCAGAGGGTCAGGACTCGCTCCATGGCTCATCAGCCATCTGACAGCGCTCGGCGAGAGATGAGAAGAAATCTCCGCCACCCCCTGCTAATCCATCGCCTCTACTTAACACCACAACCTCAGGCCTGCCTTCGCCAGGACCGAACACTTATCCTAATAGCGTGCATGGAAAGCCAGAGGATTTTGTGGTTATATATATCCAGTTAGAATAAATATAATTCCAGTTGCTTAGTGTATATCGTATGTGCCAGAACCAAACCTAGAAATGTTCTCCAGTAGAAAATAAGGGTAGTGTTTACCCTGCCAAATTTAGTCCCACCCCCCCACACTTGGGTGACGTGTGGAGTTGCCAGGGCATTGCTGTGTGGTTGCTAAGGTGCTGCTAAGGTATCAACTTTAATGGGAAATGTTTGAGTTGATATTGAGATCTTCAATAATATTGACGTTTGATTGCAGACTTGACATCTCTTCTGAAACTCTTAATAGAGACGTTTGTGACATTTCTGCCTCTCTTTCTCAGGAGAAATATCTGAGATGCGCAAGATTTAAGGATTAGTCCCCTTTTAATCTCATTGGTGTCTAGAAGTCATTGAAATATTAAGGATTTTATTTAATTTGTGATGTTTATTCTGATGTTCTGGACATTACAGTATAAAGTCTTTTTTTATATTTGTAGAGTGACCTGTTTTATTATCCAGCTTTATGATTTGTAAATCTGTCCGCAGACACGCTCTCGGTCAGTTTGCGTCTGTCTAAAGCCCATTGCACATTGAGTCCGAAATTTGCGTCCGAAATTTCCGCACGTTAAAAAATAAATACGACCTCACGTTGTGTCAATCACATTTACACACTGCCTCCGATATTTTCGTCCGTCATAAAAAAATTCGGACCGGGTTCGATTTTCTGCGTTTTCGCATCCGTAGCAAGCATTTTGAGAGGCGTTTTATAACAATTCAGAGACACCGTACAAACCAGAGCCAAATACGAAAAAACGCATACGAAAATTTCGGACTGTATGTGCAAAGACCTTAAGTCTTCCGTCTCGTACTCCGTGTCACTTTCGACGCCTGTGAAGTGGCGGGAGATCTGGCGTGCGGTCGCTGCCCTGCACTCTCGTCTGATTTTCTTCACATTGTAATTGCATTATCCCCTTTTTTATGCAGAATTGTTCTCCGGGCGCTAATTGATGGAGACATGTTTAATTCATCAATCATTAGCATCAAATTTGACAATTAGTGATGATTGTTGAAATCGTGATGGAGATGAGGCATGGTTAGGGGCTTGTTTTTTTCTGTTTTCAGACCGGCTAAGGTAGAGGATGCTAATCATAAATAACAAAAGGTGACAATGTGTGGTTAAGGAGGTGTTTTGGACATTTTGTTAAGACATGTTGAATGCAGTTGATTTTTGATAAACACATGAGGATATTCAGACCAAATTGTTTACGCAGAGAATGGGCTCTATGTGTGCGTGACTTCTGCGTTTCCCGGTCAGAACCCTCGGCAGTTTGCGGTTGGGGAGACTTAAAGCAGAGAGAAATGGAAAAATGAGAAAAAATTTGGTGTATAGAAGTGCTGTTTTACCGATTTGAAATGATACTTTCAAAAGTTAACATTTACTGTAAGTCTCCCCAACCGGAAACTGCCGAGGGTTCTGACCGGGAAACGCAGAAGTCACGCATGCATAGAGCCCATTGACTTCAGATTGTGTTCTTGGGTCGTGTCGTGACGTTGGCTCTCTAAAATCTAATTGATAGTGGTTGTCATTTAAATTAAACATCGATATGTAGTTTGTTTTGATTCGTTAGGAATACCTGTATTAATCACTAATAAAAATTACTTGAAAAAATGTAATCATTTTTAATGAACAATCATATGTATATTAATCAGTGACTCCTACATTACACCGATGTGCAATGTTAAACTTATAATAATGATTTTTAATGTGAGCAGTCGGGTGTGATTTTGCGGGACATTTTAAACGTAAACACACTGTAAAGATGAACAAAATAATAACCTGCAGTTTCATGTTTCAGACAGAGATGGCGATAGAGAGGCAATGTCAGGTATATGAAATGTAAGTACATTACTGCAGTGGAATGTTAAAGAAATATCATTAAGAATTCTATAGATTTAATAAAATGGCTGTTGTAAAATCGCACAGCATCGATCCAAGTCAAAACCGTGTCTTTTTCAATTCTAGTCATGAGCAATATTATGACGGATTTAATAAAATCGTCTCTTCAACAATACTGTTGTGATTAGATATCTCAGAACAGACAAATATAAGAATGCCCTCTATTCTTTCAATTACTCCCGAATTACTTCTGATTGTGTCAAGGCGTTTTTTTCCCTGCCAGACGCTAAAGTAAACCGCGAGAACAGACTCTTGTTAGCCTAATGCATCCTAACCATTAGCGAGAGTAATAAGTGTATCAAATTCACATAATCATGTCTAATTAGTATCAGTAATTATCTTGTTGGGTGCGAGAATATTAATCTTGCGCTCCCCATAGGGGAAGGGCGTCTCTCGCAGGGAGAGAGCGCTACAGCTTCAGCCTCACGCTGTGGCGTACTTGCTAAATTAGCATGCTTCAAATCAGCGCTGCGGAGGGAGGGAAGAGAGGAGTCGTGTCGGGGGAAAAAAGGCGAAATTGCATAAAGGGAAAAACAACAGAGAAAAGTTTAGTCCCACTGTGAAATGCATTAGAGCCTAGTAAATAAAATCTAAATGTTTTCCGTGCGGTTTTTAAGTTTCGGTGGAGTTGGCGCGCTGGGTTTATGCTAAACAGTTAGGGATGTTGGACTTGCACGTGCAAAACTTTAAGATTGATTAAAAAGCAGTTTAAGAAGAGCTTAGGTTAGGTCTAATGCCACATTTAATATGAATACAAGTGTGTATGATTGAAATATTTCTTTCGGTGTCTCTTTCAGTGTTTCTTTAAAGCCTCAGGGACAACTGAAGAATGCAAGTTGTAAAATCTAATTACATTGTGTAATGTGCTGCTTACGAAGAGTTTAAAGCAATAGAAAACCAATTTGAAAATGAAATACTATTGAATGTTCTTTACAATGTACAGTCTTTTAAAACAAACCACTCAAGAAAATAGTTTGCTCTTTATTTCAACACACAAATGCGAACCTCGTTATCTTTAATTTCCTAACTATGCACAATTATGTGTTTAGTTACATTTTATTATTTGCTTTAAGCACTTTTTCTCCCTGTAGCCTCCATCAAAACCGACCTGCGACCCAGATCGAGAGTTACTTGAACTAGACTTGCGTCTAAATCTGACCTTGAGCCTTAATGCCCAGATTGAAATATTAGCCTTCACGTGTTTCAAGCAGAGAGGCTGTTTTTCACGAACAGGAGGGGAAGACCCCATGCGACACAGCCGGGCCGGTGAATTAGCGAGCGGCTTGGGGCATCTGCTGATTGAAGCCGGGGTGGGCCGTCAGCACAGCCGACACTGCGGGGAGAGATGGATATGTCGGGCGGAGAGAGGGGGAGAGCTAATTACTGTTCCGAGTGTATCTTGTTAATTAAGGGCTAATTAGTGGCAGAAGCAGAGAGGGAGACGGAGAGAGAGACTGTTCATGGAGCGCGATGACACGATGCGGTGATAGGAAACGAACGCAAAATCTGTACCACACCCAAAACATGACTTCATTACTAGCGAACGCTGATTGGTGCTTTATGGTTCTCGCCCTGGGACCATTTGCTTTTCGGGTTCAGGTGTTACTTTCTTTTTTCAGTATGTATAATAACTGTTGTTTATGATTTGTATATTACGGTCACATCTGATTTTTGTATAATATGTGTGAATAACTACAGTTACCGTGTTGATGTAGTGGACTCTGCGGTAAATAGTTACAGGAGGTGTAATGCGAATCATTCCTTGCTCATTCTGAATACATAACATTAGCGAACTAAATGATTTGTATCATTTTATAAACTTCTGCTCCTTCCCTGTTGAAAAAAAACAGCATATGCTGGTTTGGTATGTTTTGATGCTGGTTTGTGCTGGTTTAAGCTGGTCATGTGCTGGGTCAAACCAGCATCAAAACATACCTAACCCAGCACATGCTAGTTTTTTCAACAGGGTTACAAAAATGAACAATAGTTTCACTTTATTAGAAGTGTTTACTTGTAACCATGTTTTTTTTGGGGTGATGGATTACCATTCGTATAACCACGGATTTTCTACAGTTAGCATGGTTTAAACTATGGCAGCTAATTTGTGGTTACCATGGTTACCGTTACTTTAAAGTGATATGCGTTGTGAAAAGCGCTACACAAATAACTGTGACTTGACCTAATGCTGTCGAGATGTTAAAGAGCAAATATCAAATCAGTTTAATGGCGTTAAGTACTGAAGAGTAGCACACGTCAAAATCTTGAGAATAGAAATCGGGTAAGAAGAGCTCACATTGCACCACGGCTCACAGAACGTCAGAGCTACGGCTCCATCAGGTTGTCAGACCTGTATCTTTTGTAATCTCTCTCTCTGTGTGTTTCAGGCACACCTCACTCAAACAGCAGCAGTTCTCTGCAGTCGGGCGGCTCGGCGGCTGCGGTGGCTCTGGGGAACAGTAAGGAGGGGATGCACCAGAGATCTTTCTCCGTGTCCAGCGCTGAACAATGGAATGAAGCCGTTATCAATACCTCCGCAGGTCAGAGGAGCATCTCTCTTACAGCACTCCTGTCTTTGTTGTCTCGATCATTTTGCTTTTTCGTCCTTTTAAATGCTGCCAAACTTTTTGTACAGTGTGTTACAATACACAAATATTTTGTAATGTGAGTGTAACTTAGTTTTTTGCATAAGGCTGGTTTTAGGTTGACCCGCGTGCGATTCATGTCCAACATCTTTTTGCACTGGGACCGCTCTATCTATCAGTTTCAAACCATCTCCAAATCCAGCATTATAGCCACCATTTATATAACATTCTTCACTGAAATGCCGTGAACAAACAGACACACCTCAACTTCTCTCACTATGGCAAGAGTAACGAGCTGCAGCTGCAGCGGGTCTCCTATCGCTCGTTGGTTGTCGCGTGGATGGGCTATTTCTTTCGCCTTGCCATGGGCGTGCTTTTCCGGGAGAATTGCCCAATAAAAGGAATAGGGTCCCTGTTATAAAAAACTTTCCGAAACAAGTTGGAGTGCTGGGGGAGTGTATCAAACACAGAAATACTACGTCATACGTCCAACTCGTTTTTTTAAGAAGTCGACCATGTTAAGCATGAGAAGCCAGCATGTTTAACAGTGTAAAGAAGTCAGAATGCATGAAATACCATGTTACCCCATCTTTAATATTTACTATAGTAAGGTTTGAAAAAAATATAGTATCTGGAAATTTACTACAGTTTATTATATTAAATAAGTTTTAAGTTTAAGTATTTATAAGTTTTTAAGTTTTCTGTAGTGTTTACAAATTGATAAATTGATAAACTGTAGTAAATGCTGTAGTATATTTTAATATTTACTAAAGTCAAGTTCAAAAACACTATATTATCTAGGATACTACAGTGTACTGTAGTGTAGTATAGTAGTATTTTTCATGTAGGGGTAATAGTAATAATTCTGGTGTTTAGGTGGAAAAAGTTCTGCCGTGACAATTTTGTAAGAGCAGAAAAGCTGAATTTATATCCACGTTGCTGCGTGTGAGCTGATTTAGCTTATTACGATAATTTAGTAATTGCAGCTTTGATTATAACTCAACTACTACAAACGTTTCCGATCATTATTGTCATTTCTGTCAAGAGTTACTACCACCGTGGTTTTATCAACTGATGACAAGTATTTAGAAAAACTGACGTTGTTTCAAGTAGACGTGAATTCATAATATTTTACTGGATTACAGTAACCGTGGCATTACGGCAGAAAATATGGTTACCATGGTTAACGTTTGAAAGGGCTTGTCAGTAGCTTGTTTGGTTGTTCATGTCAGTGGTTGTGCTGTCTAAGAGCTAATCGCTAATCAAGATAATTCAGTAACTGCGGCTTTGATCGCAGCTCTGGTACGGCCACCCACGGCAACATTGCCCACCAAATAATGTCTCTCTGCCTTGCCCATTTCCTCTCTCTCTCTCTCTCTCTCTCTCTCTCTCATCCTGTCAGTACACTTGAGTGAAGTCAAATAATATATTTGCCGGGCGTAACAACGCTGTCCATTTTTTTCCCATCTTCACCACTTCTTTTTCCCCTCCCGCGTCGGAAAATGAATGCTTTACGGGGACAACATTCATCATTGGTTATTTCCCTCTTTTTGTCGGCTGGCAGTAAAAAAGCACTTAAATGCACATCAACAGAATAACAGTCATTTCCATGCATGTTCGCGCACTTGTCGTTCTCATTAGCGGCTGCTCGCTTTCAACCCCCCCGCCCTTGCGTTTCACCCTCTCTGCGTTTCTGTCTCTCGTCCTCTCTCTCTCTTTCTCTCCTCCCCCCTCCTTCTGTAAGGGTCCCAGGGGCCCCGCTAGTTTAAAGAGCGCTCTTTACGAGCCAAATGGAGGCCCCGCCGTGTGGCCCCGTGGTGTCGCAGACAGAACGCGATGCCGTGCGACACTCGCCCTTCTTTGCTCGTCTCCGCTTGTCGAACGATCAATTTCAGCCCCACTCCGCCATCGCCCCCCCGTCTGTATCCATCAGCTCCACATCCTAAAGGAGAATTACTCAAAGCGGCCGTAGCCACAGAATGAGCTCTCTGTGTGTGTGTGTGTGTGTGTGTGTGTGTGTGTGTGTGTGTGTGTGTGTGTGTGTGTGTGTGTGTGTGTGTGTGTGTGTGTGTGTGTGTGTGTGTGTGTGTGTTTGAGAGAGAGAGAGACAAAGCACTTCATTAGTCCCTGGTGTAAAATAGTTATTGTCATACACACACTCGCAGACTTTTAGCTGGATCAGGATTTTCCAGACGCATTTTCTCTCTGACCTTTTACAATGTTCTTGCATCTCAGCTCTGTTCTTGTGTTTACGGAGTATTATGGCTTTAAAGGTCATAATACAGAGAACGGTTTAATAGCAGAGCTCTTTAGTGTGTGAACTCAACTCGTTGTGTTTTAGATTTTAAAGGGTCTTATTTTGGAATATTTTTCTCTGGTTTGTTGCGCCATGTTGACCTGTTGTGTTGGTCACATTCTTTCAAGTAGAGATGATGGATATTAAGTCGACTTATGAGTTTACATAACGTTTTTAATTTTAATTTATTAATTCCGAATTTAGTTTTTACATTTTAATTTAATTTAGCTTTTACATTTTAATTTTAATATTTTTTTCAACTCTTAATATTTTTATTGGCAGCACTTTATGGTGGATACATTTCAAGAAGCATCTTCTCCGATGCGTTTTTAGCGTGGTGACAGCATGCTGTGCTTAGCATGCTAACAGTAACGGTAAATGGTGGATTGCCAGCATGCTGAAATCATTTCTGAAAAGTTGCATCTTTAAATCTTTACATCTCTACTCTTTTAAACCATCAGCCATCCAAGTAAGTCGAAATGTAGAAATGCACAAATAAATGTAGAAATACAGGAATAAATGTATTATTACACAAATAGTACAAAGTTGATATTTTTGTCAAAAGTATTTATTTATTTATCCATTTATCCACATTTATAGATGTATTTATTTAAGTATTTATATATTCATGCATTTATGTGCATAGCTCCATGTTTTGGCATTAAATAGTCTATAGCCAATCAGTTTCAGCCCTGCTGGCATCCTTCAGGAGGGTTGAAGGTCAAGCAGTTCAAATGAGAAACCTAGACTGATAATATCCTCAAACAATCAGACACATCTCAACCAAGTTACTATTTCCATATTGTTTAAGCAGTGCTCTCATTTATAAGACTGTGCTGGATGAGATGATGTTGAGATAGCTACAGCCTCTGAATGCTAATAGCTTTGCTTGTGATTAAATCCAGTCTCTCTTGGTTGCATTTTCACGTACATGTTAAAAAATTGTCATGCGATAATAGCATGTAAATGCAAGTCTGGTATAGAATAGTAGTTGTTTCCTCATGTCAAACATCGTAGCGTAGCCTTCATTTTATGGTTAACGCTTTACAATAAGATCGTATTTGGTAACATGAGTAAATGCATTAGCTATCATGAACTAACAATGAGTGTGTGTTTTTTTTTAGCAAATATTAAATGTCAATACAATTGCTTGTTAGTTTTTGGCCCACAAATGTTACAACGTTTGATTTTAATAATGTATTAGTAAATGCTAAAAATGAACATGAACTAAGATTAATAAATGCTGTAGAAGTATTGAGTTCATGTTAGCTAATGCATTAGCAAATTGTTAACAAATACAACCTTGTTCTATTTTATACTTTATATGCTGTATATATTATTAATTCTAGTTTATTTGAGATATTCATGCATTACGTGAACGTCAGAAATATGTTTAGCTAGTCTGTAGATTAGCGTCTGGCGTAATCTAAAGTCTGTCGTCATTCAAGGGCGGAGAAGATTTCTCCCCTGCGGAGTTGGAGGAGGCAGCGGGAACAGGGAGTTTGATTCTCTGCTCTCGGCTATAATGAAGTTTGACATTTCGTTTGGAGAGAGCAGCGGCGTGTGCCTGCCCATGCCTTGATTAGCGCTCTCTAATTGACAATAATAAGGAAGTGGTGATTGTGTTCTGCACGTTTTTTCATCATTAATTGCAGCCATTGGCATTGATTACGGACGGGGGCTGCCGTGTCAAGGGGTTGGAGTGGAGGGGGGTCGTCTTCTCCGTCAAAAATTACCGTCCGCACCCGGCAGCTCTCGAATTAGCTGCCGCGAAACGTACAAGTTTCTCCTCACGCACTGCCAAGGAAAAAAATGGAGGGCTATTAAGAAATGAGTTCATGTTCTTTGTGCACACCCTCCAATCTTCTGGCACACGTAACGCTCGCTAATCGCAGGTTAGCTGACCACCTTATTTCCTGCTGCTATCTGAAGAGCTCGGTTTAAACCGTAATGGCTTCACTCGCATATTTTCATTTACCTTGCCTCACCTCAGACTCTGTAGCGAGTTTCAATACTTTTTACTGAGATTTTCTCAAATGAGCGCTACTTCACTACAGTGTTAATGGTACTTACTGTATAACGTTACCTTCAGGTCTTCCTCGCAGTATTTACACGTGTGTTGCCGTCAAATACATGTTCGGCAGTTTAATTACTTGGTTGGCAAATGTAGTTTGTTTACACAAGTCTGCTTGCCTCAAAAATGTGTTTACATTTATATTTAATTATTGAAAGCCACTTCTATACAAATCAACTGGCAAATTACAATAACAAATAAAAATGAACTACTATTTTTAATTTAAAAGAATAATAATTTATGTAATATTTATACAGTTATATATCATATCTTTTTAAAGCAAGCATTTCTGTTATTTTTTTAACAAACTACTATAAATTGTAAACACTCTCAATTTACCTTCAAATATTTATTTGATATAATATTTTTTTTATTTTATTTTTACTTTTTACTTATTTTATCTATATTTTAATTGATTAGCGGACTGCGGTTAACCTTTTAATATCGCTCCTTATCATCGTATACTGTAGATGGTTTGATCGGACATACGCGCCTGGCCTGAAGTTTACTTCCGGTCTGCTTTTGGTTATAATGTAACGATTTATTTTATATAAAATGTATAATAATATTAATTCCTATAAATATTTTTTGTATATTAATTGTATTAAATTAAATTAAAACTACTCAACATTTATAGATTCCTTGCGGAGATCTGCCGGAAATTAAGTTTGGGCCAAATAACGTTTGTTTATGTTGTTGCTGCTGAGAGCATCTATAGTTGAGTTCATCTTCACTGGCATCTGGGACCAGAATGTAATCGCTCAAATAAAAATAATGCTTTAGGCTGATACAGTCCACGGTCCTTTGCCTACACGTACAATAAAAGTACCATGGTATATACATGTATTTGATGAGACGTGGTACAATAATAACACCCTTTTTTAGTAAACGCCTATTATAAAGCCCGACTTTTTTACCGTCCCCTATAGCAGTGGTTCTCAAACTTTTTCATTGTAAAGGCCCCCTTTGTATAGAGTGCATCGCTTGTGGGCCCCCCAAATAGAATTTTAATTCAACCAAAAACCTGTTCAATTATCCAATGCTCAAACATCAATTATTATGGGTTGTATGTATGATACATTTCTATATTCCCCCCCTGGATCCATCTTGGGGGCCCCCCAGTTTGAGAACCACTGCCCTAGAGTACTAAACGCTGTCATAATACGAATATGGTAATATACATACCATGGTATAACAGTTTGGTATTTGTAGGGTTTTTTTGCATCGTAAAGTGTAATTGTAAGGTTTAGCATGACTAGCGTTAACTCTTCACATGATTCGTTCACATGATTCATGGTAGGTCTTCAGAGGTCTGGCGTCAGATCTACGCCGTTAACCTCAACCCACGAACACGCAACGCTACCTCTCGCACGCACCGACGGGCGCTCATCTACACGCCATAAATACACGGTGTGTGCGCGTGTTTGCATGTGAGATATCTGGTGCATGTGTGTATGAACAGTATTCTCAAGCAGCCCTCTACCCCCAGCTGTCTGCTGTAGCTAATGATTGGTCCCAGGGGGGCTGTTGGGAAGAGGAGTGTAGAAATTGAAACAGACGTTCGCGTCTCTGCCGCAACGTGTGTGGCAGCTGGGAGCTCCGGAGCGAGGGAGGGTGAGCAGACCTCTACAGTCATGAATATCAATGGCTAACACAGAGTTGTTGATGAAGCTTCAACTGCCAACCTGCCGCGCTTCGCCTGAGCTTATATCACTATATCTGCTTTGTAGCGCGTGAACGGCGCTCACGGTAAATATTGTAATCTAGGATCACTTGGAAAGACTTGTACCTGTTTTTATTGTCTTATTTGCAATATTACGGTTTCTTAAAGGGATAGTACACCAAAAAATAACAATTCTGTCATTATTTATTTACCGTCATTGTTTGTAACCTGTATGTGACTCTTTCTTTCTGTGGACCGCAAAAGAAGATATTTTGAGAAATGTCTCTGGTTTTGTGTTCATACAGTGGAAGTCAATGGGGGTCAAACATTCTTCAAAATATCTTCTTTTGTGTTCTGCTGGAAATAACATTAAGACATTACTCATCTGTTATTTTGTTTCTGTTATACCCATTAAACGTAAATAATTCAAAATAATTTAATTTTGATCAGTTCAATTATTTTTACCGTTGTACATTTTCATTCGGTTTTGCCTTACTGTAATCAGCACGAATCTCTCTTTCATGTTATGCTTTTGATAAAGATTAAAGCAACAATATTGATAGAGAATTATCGTAATTGTGTAACCAGGCTAATTGTTAAACCCTCTAATTTGTCTCTTGCCATGTGTAATTAAGCTCAAATCCCACCGAGCGTACGAGTAATCCTCCGCTTCATCATTTATTCATTGTCAAGCTGTTCTTATTAAACGGCTAAATCATAATTATTAACCACGTCTTATCAATAAAACAACACGTGACGCCATTTTCCGTTCAGATCAGACGTTCCACGTGGAAAGGAAACCAAAATGCGGAAGGTAGCGCTAAGCTCCTCGGCGCCTACGGCAGATCAACGGCTGCAGTTTATCCTCCTGTACCCCCCGCTTAGCTTCCATCTCGCTCTCTTTAAAGAGCACACCAGTTTTCACATCCCTCAAGGTAAACCTCAAATTACGCCTAATGTTCTACGCAGGCTAATGGCTGTCTGTGCCATTAGAATATGCGTTATTTGGCACCGCGGGTTCCAGACACTTCGAGACCCAACGGTCGGCTGTTTTTCTCACACGCACCCGTGTACGCGCGCGCACGCTCTTCTGCACCCCGGGCCTGCGGAGATGAATGGAGTTCGCAACACCACAATGAGCTTTTGATGCCAGGACAATGGAGAGGTCTGCCCACATCTGACACGCCGTGTGTGCGCGAGGGCCGCTAACGTAGGGGTCCACTTGGCCGGGGCCTTGTGCCCCTGGGCTGGTCGGGGGGTTGTGGGTAATAGTGTCCCGAGGGACCCTGAAAATGATGTCGCAGTGTCATGCTCAGAAAGATGGTGCCGGTTTCCCTACTGACACTCACACCGTCATAGACACACACGCTGGCACCGGGTTAATATCACTGATATAAAACCACCTTACACCAAACCCAACCTGTTTTGTGCTTGGTCGCTCGCGTGGCGTCTACCATTACAGCGCCCGTCCTCGGGCGAGACCAAATCATCGTTTGTTACTCGTGTGCAGGTCCTCCCATCTCGTCAAGCTAATAGAGGTGAAACGGAGGTGTGGTTCATCCCTTGTTTTTCCAAGGGGGTTGTAGATCTTCACTTTTGAGCCTCCTGAAATGTAGAGAAAGTAGGTAACCGTTGCTGGGTGTCTAAGGCCTGTGAGCTGCCTACAAAGGTCACGTTTTAGGGTAATATAGATGCGCCACAATTAAATAAAGATGCGCTTTATTATGCTGCCTTTCGAATTTTATTTTTCTGTTATTTATTCATATCTTCATGTATTTTTTATATTTTTTCTGTTATTTTTCTGATCTTATTTTTATTCATTTAATTACTTTTGTAAATTTAAAATACTTATACTTATTTTTATATTTATTTTGTTATTGTTTCTGTTTTTTATTTCACCTTATTTATATATTTACTTATACTTATTTGAATTGGTTTGTTATTTTCTCTGTTATTTATTTATCTAAATTCAAAGGCAGCATCTCATTTGTCTAATTTATCTTTATTTGTTTATTTTTCTATTATTTATCTTATCTAATATAATGTAATTTTTTTACTTGTTTTTTTATCTAAATATGTCTTTAACGTATAAGAAGGCTGTCGCAGAATGCATTGCAAGTAATAAAGTAAAAATATAAATTATTTAAAAAATAAAGCTAAATAAAGAAATAATGGTGAATGAACAAAAGCTTGTTAACAATAAACATGAAAATTATAAATGAAAGTAGTCTGATTAAAAATGTGTAGTTTTACAAGGCTTTAAAACAGAACCACAATAATAACTGGGGTCCGGGGACCCCCAGGGGGCCTCCAGAAGGTTGAGAGGGGTCCCCCAGAAAAATGATAAAAGTCCACAGTGTTTATCTGCTTTTCTTGCTGTTGCTATTGTTTCCAGGATTGTTTATTTTGAATCTTTCTTGTGAGTTTTTCTCACTATAGTTTCTTTTTTGGGACTCAAAGTGAAATTGTTGCCGACTATTTGGCTTTAGAAACAACGGGTTGTCTTTATAATATCCTATTTACTATTTATCTAACAAATTTGAAATGTTTCTTTACACAGAAAAAATATAGATTGAAATATATATTAGAAAAGGGGGTCCCTCACAAAAGGTTCATCATATTTGGGGGTCCTTGTCATCATAACGTTTGAAAACCCCTGATCTAAAGGACAAATGGCATCTACCCGAAAACAACATTTTTTCCTGTTTATGTTGTAGGTTTGGTTTATTTATGCATTAATCTTTATTAAACCTTGATTGGCTCAACCTTATGTCTGTTTCTCCTCTTCCAGCCAATGGCATGGCAGATCCTCTAAGCTCCACCCCTGGCATGAGCAGCACCACAAGTCCCAAACTCGAGCCACCGCCGTCACCTCATGCCAACCGCAAGAAACACCGACGAAAAAAGAGCACGGGTATCACCAAACCAGACGGGTTTTCTGTGGGAAGCGAAGGTAGAGACTGCACCAAACATGACACAAAGCACATTAGAACAAATAAGAATTCTCTTGCTTTATAAAGTCGACCCGTTGATGTGAGCTGTTGTTCTGTGAGTCATGTGAGACACAGCTGATGTGTCATGAATTCATGGTTAAATTGCTTTTATTGCCTGTCCCAAAGACAAATAAAGACTCCTAATTGGTTGTTATTGAGAAAACAGAAGCACTTTCCTGGGGCTATTCTGTAGCCAGTCGGTGATATCCATCAACTAGATGAACGTTGTCCATCAAAAACACTGTCACGGGTGTTTCCAAAATGTGTTTGCTCGTAAAAATTCATTTTCAGTGTCATTTTTTATTCGCCCTCATGTCGTTTAGAACCCGACTCTCTTGCTTCTGTGGAACACAAAAGAAGATCTTTTGCAAAATGTCTCAGTGGTTTTGTGTCCATACAATGCTAGTCATTGGGGTCCAGTGTTGTTTAGTTACCAACATTGTTCTGCAGAATAAACAAAGTCAAACAGGTTTGGAATGTCATGAAGGAGAATAAATTAGTACAGTTTCATTTTGGGGTAACCCATCTCTTTAATTGTAATTGTAGTTGCATAGCTTGTCAGATGGCCTTCGGTGAACCAGCTACACGTTTTATTAGTATTAAGAATGTAAGAACGAGCGATTTCTGACATTAAAGACTCAAGGGATCACTGGCTCACAGAATGACTTAAACACATTCTCCATCCCTTGCTCTGTTTCATTACACATGGAATAATTGAGTTTCTCCGAAATATGATTTTCTTAAGCACGGCTCGGTCATTTGACGAAATAACACTGCCGCCACGGTCAGATAGCGGAGGAGGCGCGTGCGAGAAGTGAATTTGGTAGGAACTTTCATCATGGTGTGTGTCTCAACAGTCTGAAGGGTTGTAATAATGTGTGCTTGTCTGATGTGGTGAGTGCATGCAGAATACAGACATATTGCTTAAGTATGAGAATCAGTCACATGGAGCGGGTCGAGTCTGCTGAAGGCGGACGAGTGTGTGTGTGGGGGGGTGAACGGGTTGGTTAGATCCTTGAATAAATTGCTATCAGTTTATCTCATTTACGGAGCAATCAAAAGCCCTGAATGCTGGCAGAAATCGAATTTCAGCGGTTGTGAAGCGTTATAAATCAAACGGGCCGTCGCTGTGTGAGAATGTGCCGCAACTTCTTGAGTGAATCTCTTTGTGAATCTGTGGTGATGTCTGGAGTTGTTTTACAGCACTGATTTAAAGGTCACGTGTGTATTTCTTTTGCAGAATCTATTGACAGAAATGCAATATAACAAACATAGCTATGTGTTCAGAGGTGTATAAAGACCTTACGTAATGAAGCGTTATGTTTTAATTACTTTAGAATGAGCTATTTCTATCTACATACACTGCGGGTCCCCTTACATGGAAGTCGCCATGTTGTTTCTACAGTAGCCCTAAAGGGACAAACTGCTCTACAGAGCGCGTTTCATAAATACGTTATCGCCTTCGGCAAAGAACGAAAATGTGACGACATCTTAGTCCTGTGTCAGCCACCGTAGTGCTCGAAAGGGAGGGGTGTAGTGAGACATTGGTTGCAATTCGCAAGCTCACCACTAGATGCCACTAAATTTCATACACTGGACCATTAACAGATCATCTCAGGTTTGTTCTGAAGTTCACAGATTCTTTTGATTTTTTGAGTTTACTGTAGATTTTCGCCGAAAATGTGCTTTTTAATTGAAACCGGTTCAATTAAATTGTATTTCTGTAGCGTTTTTCCCAATTTTGGAAACAGCTTCAGACTTAATGTTTTTTTGCGTAATGCTTCTAAATGTAGTTTTATACGAAGCTCTTTCGGTTTATTACAACGCTTTGTTTTATTTGTCTCTGCAAATCTCCCTAGAGTCCCGTTTGAAGAACGCTATGGTCATTGTTTGCATGGCATTGCATATGTGTGTGCGCTTAAACGCATTCTCAAATCTTTAATTCAGCTTTTTATCGTCTTTACTATCGTTTAGGTATAGCGTTGTTAAAAATCTCGTAACCTCAAAGTGCGTGTGTATATGAGGGGGTATTATTGTTTACACTGAGTGTGCGTCTGACGGTGCCTGCGAACGCATTCTCTCTCTCTCTGTATTTGGCCCCGTATCCCCCCGGGCCGCTGTCAGTAATGGGCGCGTGCTGATTGCTCTAATACAGGTTAGGAATATTGCCTTTAATGATGTGTAAAATGAGCAAACGCCTCTGCTGACATTTACAGATGGCACAGGCAGGTCTGGTTCCTCCCAGCTGCCCGTTAAATCTTAGACACCAGCTAGCAACTCTATAGAACCCGACCCGCTCGGCGTGCCGGTACACGCGTGTTGGACTCGAGTTCGCGGTGGTCACCTTTAGACGTTTTTTGACGCACACACCTTCACCCGGACCCCTCGAGGCACCTGTGCTGGTTTGATGGATTTGCCGTTGCGCGGCCGCGCGCTCTGACAGAATAGCAATCGGGTCACACTGTCAGGTCCAGATGTGGTACTGGAGCAGGCGTCTGACCCGGAGGGCGTTTGGAGTAGAAGCTTCTGCCTCCATTAGATGTGATTCACAAGAACAAATGTTTGGTTGCTACCTTTGACAATCCTCAATGTTTTTAATATATGCCTGGAGTCTATACTGTATGATTCAAGAGGGAAAAACTATTATTCAATAACTTATTTTTTGATGACATCACTAAGTCCATGCAGACCATTGGTTAATTTCAACCAGTAGCCAAATACGACATTGACAACATTTAAAGGGACAGTTCACCCAGCAATGAAAATTCTGTCATCATTGACTCTTGTCATTCCAAACCTGTATGACTTTCTTTCTTGTGCAGAACACAAAAGAAGATATTTTGAAGAATGCCCTGATGTTTAGTCATCTTTCACAATGGCCAATACCAGTTTGCTTCCATCACAATGAATTCATTGGCACAAGGTGTCATTTCTGGTTCTCAGCTCTTGAACTGAGAATCTTGAATCTTGTTTGGCTGTAAGTTGAAGTTTCTTCATGCTGGTTAAACCTCAGGCGGATCATCTCTTTGTGCCGGTGTGTGTAAGTGCAGTGCGTTAGGAAGCGTGATGGCCATACGGGGAGATCGACTCTCACCGTTATGGTTCTTTTTATTGTAGCGTATTAATTAAGGTAAGTTGTATCTGCCCTCTTTGCCACGCGTCTCTCAGATTGGATTTTAACTGGATTTAGTCAAGCTGAACCCGGACTCTCTTCATTCTCATTACTGCTAATTTCTTGGCACTAGTTGCTGATTGGGACCTGGTGTTAATGCTGTTTAATGCACCTTTTATATTAACACACCTCATAGACTGTTGGGAGTTTTTTTTTCAGAAGATGTGCTTTTCTTATTGTCTTATAATGAAGTGCACTTCTGCAGACCTGCATCGCCGGTGAAGTTCAGACACGCTTATTCGTCGTGTTTCAAATTGGTGAAATAACACACATGAACGAAAATGATGTTGTGACCAAACGCTTACTAAGCAGTCATTCCATGTATGCACAGTTGTTAAAGTGATAGTTCACCCCAAAATAACCATTCTGTCATCAGTTATTCACCCGCTTGTCATTAAAAAACTTGCTGCTGAACACAAAAGAAGATATTTTGAAGAATGTTGGTAACCGAACAACGCATTGGCACAACAGAATGGGTCTATGGGTACCGCCATTGCCAACATTCTTCAAAATATCTTCTTTTGTGTTCAGCAGCAAGTTTTTTAATGGCGGTACCCACAGACTTCTGTCGTGCCAATGCGTTGTTCGGTTACCAACATTCATCAAAATATCTTTTTTTGTGTTCTGCAGAAGAAAGAAAGACATGAAGGGTGTGTAAATGATGACAAAATTCTCATTTTGGGGTGAACTGTCCCTTCTAATGTTGGCTGCATTTACTTTACGATCCAGTCCATGATAAAAAAAGAAATATATACATACCTATAGGATAAAAAGCGTATATCCAAAGGGATTACCGTTATTTGCATGCTGCCTAACAGTTCGTCTTAGTTTTTATTTTCTGATTTTCAAAGCTGCTGACATCAGAAACATATTTGTTATATTTTCATATCGAAATTACCTGTTGTAATGGCTAATTTATCAGATGGCCAGCCAACAGAATAATTGTCTGTGTTCAGATGCAGAGGTGTATAATCACTGGACAGAGTCATTCTAGATAATTATGTTGCTGTTCCTAATCGCAGACATGGGAAAAATTACAATATTATGACAGCCGAAATGTTTTCCAAGCTATTTTTGCCTGTGATACTGAAATCTATGGAAAGAAATATTGCGTTCTGACACTGTTTTTAGAACTGTAAGTGTTCATACCGATATTATTGAAATCTTTCGACGTGAAATGGGTTCACTTTGATCTCTTTGGTTCTGTCTAGCATTGTGAAGCCAGAAGTCTTCCGATTGAGCTTCATTCGCGGCAGAAACGGGCGTGAAATGTAAACAAAGCCGAGAAACAGACAGGGGTGGCGGACCTTCACCTCTTAGTCCTTGATTTAGACACAAACCTCCTGGCTCTGTATTGATCTCTGACCTGGAGTCAAGTCCCGTGAATAAATCGGATAATTGAGGAGGGTGTCAACCTAATTGGATTGTTGCCTTTAGCCTGAGGCCATGTGCCAAGTGAACGAGACTCTTTACAATGATGTGCATGTGTTGAGCGGATCGCTTCAAGTCATCATATGTGGATTATTGATTCGAGCGGAGCGCTGGCAGAGATCTATATGTGTAGCATCAAAAAATAAAACCACCATTTAAAGGAACAGGTCACTTTTCTTTCTTTGGGTCAACACAAAGTTTTGTTTAATACAAATATTTGTCACACATGTATGGAAACCAGAAGCTTCAAAAAACGCAAACATCCATCATTTCATATACGACCATTGTTATTTTTCGCTTAACTATTCCTTTCATTTTTAATGTAAATATTGAGAGTATTTACTGTAAAAATGATTGCGGTATGTGTTTGTAGATATAAATAGTTATATTAACATTCTTTGGATTAGAGTCGATGTTGTGCTTTTGTTTTTCATTTGTTGCATAATATGAATAATAAACCTTTTAACTATTAACATTTTCCGCACAGAATGCTCAGCAAAGATCCACGTACCGGCCTGTATGAATTTAGCTTTGTTTCAACTCCGTTATGTGTAATTTCTCTCAAATTAGACACAACGCAGTAATGATCATTTACAGTAGATCTGAATAAACGGGGTTATGTTTCCATGATTCTTTTTCAAACAAACAGCCTTTTCCTTAAAAAAAACCCAACCGCATTGATTAAACGTGTGAACTTTATAACGCTGTTATAGCCCATAATACTCTGGTGTGTAATCATGGTTGCATACGTATCAGAGTAATCATGCTTTTGAAACGAATGTTGAGCAAATTACAGAAATGATGGTCTGTTTTACACCTCTCGCCCCTCATTTGAGCTCGACAGCAATGTGCTCGCGCTCCCTCGCGGTTTTTCGCCGTGCGGAAATGACTGTGACCGGCGTGATTAACCCACATTATATTCTATTTAGGCAGCTGAAATAATAATGAGTCGTCACTGGTAATGAGATAAATACTCTAATGGATGTATTTACCTTTTTAATCGTTGGGATTTTACGACGCTGATGAACAACAGCAACTGACACTAATCGTAGATGATCATAATGTACCTCAGATTTTGGTCATTTGCATGTTTAACCCTGAGTTGGGATGATGGGAGCTTGGAAATTATGATTTCTTTATGATTTAAATGGTATTTTTTTAGGTAATTGGGCACTTGGTTTCTATTTCTCTTGGCTTTTTTGTTACATCCTAAAACAAACAAATGTCAAGGCAATTAAGGGACAGTTCACCCAACAATAACAATTCTGTCATCATTTACTCTCCCTCAGATTGTTCTAAACCTGTATGAATTGTTTTGTTCTGCTGAACACAAAGGAAGATATTTGGAAGAATGTCAGTAACCAAACACATCTCGTCTCCCATTTACTGCCATAGTAGGGAAAATAAATACTATGGGAGTCAATGGGGGATGAGATCTGTTTGGTTACTGACATTCTTCCAAATATCTTCCTTTGTGTTCAGCAGAACAAAAAACATTTATACAGGTTTGAAACAACTTGAGGGACAGTTCACCCAAAAATGAACATTCTGTTATCATTTATGTATTTCATTGTTTATGCGGTTTAAAAACAGAATCTGACTCTTACTTCAGTGGAACGCAAAAGACGATATTGAAAAAAATGTCTCAAAATATTTTGAGAAACCAAAAAGTGGTTTTGTGTTTATACAATGCAAGACAATGGGGTCTTCAAAATATCTCCTTTCGTGTTCTGCAGAAGAAAGAAAGTCATACAGGTTTGAAATGACACGAGGATGAATAAATTGACATCGTTTTATTTTTAGGTGAACTTTTTAGGTAAATGTTTTTTAAGCAACATTGTTTGAAATGGTCAACTTCAGCTTTCTTTTATTGTGTGTTTCAGAGCAAGAAGAGTCTTTCGAGTTCATTATCGTGTCTCTGACCGGTCAGATGTGGCATTTTGAGGTATCCACGTATGAAGAACGAGAGCTTTGGGTGCAGGCCATCGAGAGCCAGATATTTGCCAGTCTGCAGTCCTGTGAGAGCAGCAAGAACAAGGTAGGGCGCACACACATATTCTGTGATTCCACACAGGACGGACGGCTTAATGAAAACACAGATTCTTAAAATACAGCTCTGGAAAAGAGTTAAAGGTTTTTCTGAATATACTTGTTATAAGCATGTGTTAAAATGTGATAAAATGATCATTTTTGTTTTATGCTGTGAACTACTGACAACAGTCTCCCAATTTTATATTAATAATTAAGTTATTCAACTATAAATGGGTAGTTGACAAATGAATGGTGCGACAGGAAAAATGTAGAAAACAAATATATTATTTATATTATTAACATTTATATTTATAATATAAAATGGCAAAAGAGAGATTTATCTTTATAGTTTTTTTAGTGTAGATTATTTTTTTCGACATATTTTCTATGTCACACCATAGGACACATGTACGGTTTATTTGTCAACTACCCAAATATAAAATATATTTCATTAAAAATATCATTTGTTTTATATTGTAAATAGAAATATTGCTTTTCCCCCCCGAAAGTATACTGGACAAACTGGTCACAAATAACATAAACAATGAGACATTTTTAGACGAGCTCATATTCATTTTGGTCTTATTTTTTCCAGACCTGTGTACTTGCATAGGTAATGTAAACATAAACATATGATTTGACATTTATTTCTGTCATGTTATTATGGTTTCTTTTAGTCTCGGTTGGGAAGCCAGAGTGACGCATTAACCATCCAGTCCATCAGGAACGTGAGAGGAAACAGCTTCTGTGCAGATTGTGACGCCCCAAGTAAGTAAAGAAACTTGATGATGGTGGTAGAAAGGATTTGATACTATTGCTGCGTCCCAGTTCGCCTACTTCTACTATGCCCTTAAAGGATGTACTGCTTTTGTTATGGAAAGTATATACATTTGAGTGCGTAGCAAAACTGTATGCACGCACCGGGACATACGTACTAATGCGAAACGGAAGTGGCGGTTGTTGCCTAGACCACACTGTGATCCTTAACTGTCACGAACATCAAAATACAGCTCTTCCTTGCGTTGAAGTATTTATTCGTTCATTATTTCCTTATGTAATGTTTACTGTATACTGTCCATGGATTCACTCTTCGAATTTTCACCGAAAACAGTAGACCGTCCAGGCACGCATTTCAGCATGAGTACTATGATTTGGGACATTCTATTTTTGAATACTATTAAGGACGGATAGTATGCGAATTAGGACGCAGCTTATGAAGCAAACTTGCCCATGAGACCAGATTTAGGATCACGTAAAATTCTCTTTGACCCTCAGATCCGGATTGGGCCAGTCTGAATCTCGGCGCTCTGATCTGTATCGAGTGCTCCGGGATGCACAGGAACCTGGGAACCCATCTTTCCCGTGTGCGGTCTCTTGATTTGGACGACTGGCCGGTGGAACTCAGCATGGTGATGATGGCCATTGGTAATGCCATGGCCAACAGCGTGTGGGAGGGTTGTGTGGAGGGCTACAGCAAACCTGGAGTGGACAGCACACGGTGAGGCATCATGTGATTAAGAATTCATGTTGGCATCATCACTAGGTTCTTGGTGTTGTGATTCCAGCTATCAGGTTCTCTTTTCGTGGTCAGGCAGAAACGTTGTAGGAATATATATAAATCACTGTTTTTATTTGACATATGCATAAATAAATGTCAAGAGAATCTATGTGATGGAATGGAAATGAGTGGCTTTGTTGATCTGTACAGAGAAGAGGTTACAGTGGACTCTTTGTTCGGGATACAGAAGGCCAGGATTTTCAGTGTCCGTAGAATGATCAATGGTCTCATTGTGACAGATTCCTCACCCAATCATTGGTCCATTAGTGCTGTTTGAGGAAGATGAGAAATGTTACAGCAGATAATGTCTGTTGTAAATAGGATCTATAGGACCTTTGTCTGTAGCTGCTCACCTGCTCTGGTTCCAGGCGATGTCTCGAGGTGTCCCCCCTTTAAACTCGAGACACACGCTCACATTCCCAATCTGTCTAATGACCTGGAGAAGAGGCTGTTTTTGATGGCAATTAAGGACACCATTACAGTCCCAAACCACTCCCCCTGGGGCTGAATTGAGAGCTATCAGTGGCTCTGACAGCTATCCATCACTCGGGGGGGGTGTATCAGTCACTCCTCGAGGGTATAAATCCAGCCAGACATCTTGACATCTTCTGGCCTGTGCCTCTGGTACATCATAATGGAGGATTTATAGTAATGCTTGTTGTATTAGCTGCCGAACCGTACGGTACACCACCTGCAGACGGATATATTGGCATAAATACTTGAGACCCACAATATTAGTAGTCGAAAAGTACACGTTTTGACCAGTAAAAATGCCGAATAAATTATTTATTAAGCCAAGCAGGTGTTGTTTTGCTAAGTAAAGCAAGACCTGTGTTTAGTTACTTGTAGTACTATAGATAAACCTCCGTCACTTATAGAGTATCATCATTACCTATAGATTGCCCTCGGTTACTTATAGTACTTATATATGATCCTCCATTACTTATAGACGATCCTTCATTCATTTTAGATTATCCTCTGTTACTTATAAGAGTATCCCTTATCTACTGTACTTAAACATTATCCTAGGCTGTTATAGACTACTTATATATAGATTATCCTTAGTTAGTTACTTATAGGTCAACGCTACTTTCTTATAGACTGTCCCAGGTTATGTATAGATTACTTCTTTTTATAGATAATCTATTTTGTTACTTAACTATAGATTATCTTTACATACAGTATATCTAATTATTAAATATAGATACTTATTTCTTCTTGGTTACTTATAGATTATTGTTACTTAGATCGTCCTTAGTTACTTAAAGATTGTCCTGGGTTAATTATAGACTATTAATGTATAGATTTACCTAAAGATTAAGAGAAGTTACATAAAGATTGTTCGTATTTATAGATTATCCTTAATTATAGATTATCCTAATTTACTTGACTACTAAGTCATTTACTAAGACTAACTAAGATTAGCCTATATTATGTATAGACTACTCGCATTTAAAGATTATCTCTAGTTACTTACCTGATTATAGATTACTCTTAGTTACTTATAGATTGTCATTATCACACAGAGTATCATATGTCATATTGATTATCCTAGGTTACCTATAGACTATGTGTATAGATGGGCCTTAGTTACTTATAATTTATCCCTAGTTAGTTAAATCATCCTTACTAGTGACTAGTAGATTATAGTTAGGTATTTTCCTTTTAGATTATTCTTACCCAAAGATTTTCTATAGTTTCTTATAGTCTGGATGTAATATCATGGCCAAGTAATTTATTATCAGAGAAACACCACATGCATTTATTGACCTTTGTTTGAATACTATAACATCTGTTTATAATATTAGGACAGTGATGTGACCGTCTGCTTCACAGCAACCAACACAGCGAGAGGATTCCCCTCAGTGGCGCGCGCAAACAAAGATGTAACAAGCGCCCTACAAAAGTGTGCGTGCGGAGATAGCATGTAAAAGGAGAGAACCCTTTCGATCTGCTCGCCACCTGGGATGCATCACCTTTCTCTCTCTCTCTCTCTCTGCCTGTCTCTCGCCCTTTCTTCTCTCACTCACTGCCGCCGAGCGAGCGTCTCACGGTTATCTATCGAGTGGTTGGCGGGCTGCAGCCGAGTGCTTTTGACTTGATGAAAGATTATTGATGCTGATATCTCCTCACACTCCAGTCGCCAGAAGCGGCTCACCGCCGGAGGAGAGAATGTTTTTCATTGTCAGGAGATTCTGATGGTCCGCGGCATCCTCCATTTCTCCTGTTCTCTCTCACTCTCTCTCTCTCGCTCGCTCGCTCACCCTCCCGTTTTGGACAAAAATCTCATTACCGTCATAACTGATTTTCCTGAACCAAAGAGTGATGGTAAAACACGGTGTGTAGTGAGATTCCACATGTTCTGCAGCATTTGTTTATTTATTTATAGCACAATATGATGATAATTACTGTGGTAATTGGATTAAGATTAATTTGATTTTGCTTAAATACCTAAATGAGTCATTCACCCGTAAATGTAAATTCTGTAATTATTTACTCACCCGTGTGTCTTTCCAAGCTGTAAAACTCCATGGAGCAAATTTAATTGAATGAAAGTGACTTGAAGTTGGAAAATACCTTCAAGAGCAGAGAAATGTAGTTCAGTTGTGTGGTTCAAGATGAGTTGAGCAGTAAAATCTCCAGTTGTGTTGGGTTCATGTTGCTCTTTCACACGCTGGTATAAATGGGGCTTTTGGTCTGTCAATTATATATGTGCTTTGACATCAGCGAGATGAATAATAGAGCTCATTTTACCCCGGTGAAGTCAGGCGAGATTGATTTAACTCTCATCACGGATGTGAAAACTAACAGCCGAGCGAGGGTGACCGTCTCAATGTTTTCTGACCTCAGTGACAGCCCCGATGGCTAATTTAAACCCCACAAGTCATGTGCTTTCTCATGAGCGTTGATGTAAATGCATATACATCTTACACTGTATCATAGTCAAATGCAAAGAGCAAATTCCCTCCATCACATTTATTAATATTTATTATTTATAACAAATATTTAAAGGGATAGTTCTCCCAAAAACAACAATTCTGTCATCATTTATTACTCACCTGCATGTCATTCCATACCTGTCTGACTTTCTTTCTTCTGCAGAACACAAAAGAAGATATATTGAAGAACGTCGGTAACCAAACACCATTGACCACCATCGACTTTCATTGTATGAACACAAAACCGCTGAGACATTTCTCAAACTATCTTCTTTTGATGATGGCATCGTTTTTATTTTGTCTGAACTGTTCCTTTAATAGTAATTGTTCTATTTTAATAGCAGTTATATTCTCTTTTTCTTATTGACATTAAACAGACAGTGTTCATTTCATTTCCTCCTGCAGCTCTGTCATTGACAGGCATGGAAAACTTCCAGTAACGCGCTTCACCTGCTGTAGGAATAATGCGTTTCCTGCAGTTCTAATTATAAATATTGTTTTAATTATTGAGTAGCGTCAATCGATCAAGGAGCTCTCTGGGTAATCTATTAAACAGATTGATAGATTTATGATAGATTTACACAGTTTTGTCATGAATTCTTGGGTGGCCATAAATCTTGCCGAGCGAGAGAGAGAGAGAGAGAGGTTGGCTCATCTGAGGGTGTTTCGAGCTTAAATTAGAAGTTGGCAGTTGTGCGTGTTGTCGTGTTGCCTCTAATTGTCTGGCACCCGTGTGCCACAAGGCTGAGATCATTTTTTCAGCTGTTGGTGAGACGGGACGATTGGCGCGCAAACACATACGCAGGTGAAAGTTTCCCAGCACTGACACAGATGGGCATTGTTATGGATATATTTTGTTATCCTGGACAAGATCTTGATCATTTCACAGCTGCGTGAGGTCGAAAGCAGTTCTTCTTTGTCTTGTGTAGTGGAAATGTGTCCCTTTTCACTCTTATTGTTGTTTCTATATAAATGGACATTATGATTTACAAAAACTTCTTCATTGTGGTCCATGGGTGATTTTTTTGTATTTTATTGCGTAGTTTAGTGTTTGCTTCCACATGCGTTTCATTGGGAAGTATAGAATTAGTGTTTTTTTAATATTGAATATTGAATTAATTACGGTTAGTTATTTAAATCTATTGACAGCTCTGTTGTTTTAAAGTTGTCATTTGTTTTAATAGCTTATTTAAAATCTTGCCAAATCACTGTGTACATACATCTGTATTTATTTATATATCTGTGACGTTCCTTCATCTTTAATATCTTATGGCCTCTCTCTCTCTCTCTCTCTCTCTCTCTCTCTCTCTCTCTCTCTCTTTGCTCTTTTGAGGTTGAGCAGAAAGAGGTTGTTCTCTCGATTTCTCATGCCGTGCCTTTCGGCCAGAGCAGGTAATAGCTCTGATGATCCTCCAGTTTGTTTCAGAAATAATTTGCCGTTTCGTCTTCACCCACAGGGCAGTCGCTGTAATACAAATGAATCACTTCACTAACCTCTCACCCTCTCTGTTCTCCTGTTCTCTCGCTCACACGGACAACCTTCCCATCTAAAGAAGAATCACACATGAGATCTCTTTAATATCTCCATTTCTTCTTCTGGACATCAATGAAATTATATGGAGAACAAATGGGAACTTTTGGTTAAGTCTCATGTGTGGCTCAGATATTTCTCCTGAGAAAGAGTCAGAAATCTGACAAATGTGTCTGTCTGAGTTTGAGAAGAGATGACAACAATGTGTCAAACTGAGCTCAGATCTGTCAAATCAAAAGTCAATATTATTGAAGATCTCAATATCAACTCAATCTGGATTTGAGTAAATTTGATAAAAAAATGTTAAGTTTACGTCTAAAATCTACATTCATTTTACTCCTCCATACTCTTGATTGATTTGAACTATAGTCTTATTATTTTGTGAGAAACATATTTTGGGAAGACTAAGTTGATACTTAAATGAAACACAACTGAGAACTCTTATCAAATCTCTTAAGCTATAAAAATGTTGTGTTGTATAAGTGCTATTAAAAAAAAACAATATATACTGTATATATTTGAAGTGCTTGGTTCCAAAATGAAATAACTCAAAAATGTTCAAAAATCATGTTTTTTATTGTGCATTCCAATGAATATCAATCAAACTGCAGTTGGTTTGTTTTGATTTAAGTCATAATATCTCAAAAAATACAGCTAACTAACACAATAAAACACATTAAAAACATGATAACATAAAAAACATTATTTTTGAAAAAATTGAAAAACGAAGTTATCTCATTTTGGAACCAAACTCTTCTATATGTATTTACAATCTTTATTTTTTAGTTTTTTAATGCAAGAAATGATCAAATAAGCAGATGCTTTGGCTGATTCAAATGAGGATTTAACTTGACATCATTTGTATTTTCTTTTTATAAAAATGAGAGGTTCATCATTTACAGTCATATAAAGATAAAGACACCTTCATACATTAACAGAACTTGTGTTTTGCATGTTAAGTGCTCAGTAAAGGCTGATTGTCATTCATAAAAGTGGACTGCACACATCGAGACCATCCAAAGTGAAAATATGCATGCCACAGCATTCGAATGACTCATGGAACCCCCCTTCATCTCTCTTCCTCTCTCTCTCTTTCTCTCTCCCTTACAAACACTCCATCCCTGCTGAGCCGGCTGTAAGACTCTGCCGCCCCTCTGTTTGATGTGTCTTTTGAGACTTTAAGGGGGTTGTTTTGTGTTTGCATGTGCCCTTCAGAAGTTCCCCTTCCTCTGAGCCCCTCTTACCTCCATGAACCCATTCACTTCCTTCTCCTGCCCTCTGATTGGTCACTGTTTTCAGCAGGCATTCCACGCCTCCGTCATTTGTGTCTGATGGTCCACTTTCACTTGCATGTCCAATTGCTTCCCGGAGAGTCGCCTCCCCTCGAGTGTGTGCTGCGTAGGGACCCAGAACGTCCCTCCCCATCCAAGGCCCTTGTTGGCTCATAAACGGCTGTGTGGTGTTTAGTCTGACTTGAGTAATTACCCTGTTGTTTCTTCCTCTGTATTGGAGTGCAGTCATGTGGTACTAAACTCAGGGTCAGGCTGGAAGAATCATCCAGCTGTTTGTCATGATCACTCGGGTCAGGTGAGATCAGAACTGGGTCAGAATGCCAAGAACTTTTGCTTGAAAGCTGGACCTTTCTTTTTTCCTGTTGCTGATCTCAAATATCTTTATTAATACTAGTACGTACAAATATTGTGTAATAGTTAAATAATGTGTTGTCAAAGATAACGAGCACTTTTTAATGCCTTTATTGGTTAGATATTTGCAAAACCCAGTGATAAACATGAAGGGTGAATAAGAATAACGATGATATAAAGGCAAAAAATAAAAAACACAAAATATGGAGATGTGAGGTTTTAGAAAGACAGCAGTGATAATACGGGGGGGGTGGATTTCTTACTTTCTTTGTATTGTCATTTTGTTTTCCAGAACAAATATCTAAACATTCTTAAATCCGCATGCATTTACGTCAAGCAAAATTAGTTTTTTGTGAAAAATTAATTACAAAAAAAATCTGCCAATGTGCTAAGAAATATAAACTTTAAAACTAAAGCAAGTTTATTTTTCTTACCTTTGACAAATAAATTTCTTGTTTCAAGTATAAACTTAGAAACATTCATTTTGATGCATTTTTCAGAAAGCGTAAGATATAAACTCATTCTGCTTCTATAAATATATGTACTGGTACACAAACAAAACTAATAAATAGTCATTATAAAATAAGGAAGAAATTCATTTCTGCAGTGTATTCATCATTTCCAGTGCATTTAACAAATGTGACCATGGTTTTGTATGTTAGTTTGGACGTGACTGTCGATCCGTATTTTGTTTGCATTGTGAAATGTGAGGTCTTCATTTTATTGGCTAGTACTATTTGTGGCCCCGCCCATGTTGCCTTGATGACATCAGCAGACCAGAAAAGTTTCGAGGCATAGAAGCATTTTCATTTCTTTGCGTATAGGTATTAATTATGTGCATTTATTGCATTTTGATGACATGTTATTAAACCTTATTTTCTTTAGAATAACATGCACTCATGCATGTTTCGGCATTTATTATAAAAGCAAATGAGTTCAAATAGATTTTGTGTTGATTGTAATGATTTATTATTAATTGACTGTATTAACACATTCTCTTTTAACAGCATTTTATAGGCAAAATAACAAGTGACTGTCCCACATTTGTCTCCTTTTCATTCAAGTGTTCTCACACTCAATGTCCCCCAAGCAACCCTGTTATTCACTGCAAATATGTGTGTACCAGTGTGTGTGTATATGTGTGTGTGTGTGTGTGTGTGTGTGTGTGTGCGTGTGTGTGTGTGTGTGTGTGTGCGTGTGTGTGTGTGTGTGTGTGTGCGTGTGTGTGTGTGTGTTGATAGGGGCAGCCATGGGCCTTATTTCCTGAATGTGGTTTCTTCCCCCCACGGAGAGAATCTTCTCTCCATCTCATCACTCTTTCCTGGCCTCCGTGTCCCTCCCTCGCTTTTGACACGCTAAAGCCGCACATTTTATTTTCCTTCCTCCTGCCGAGAGGAAGTGTCTTTTCATGGCTTCTCGGCTTTCTCTCATAAACCCTCCACACAGAGCCCCGTGTTTGGATTGGGTCTCCATTTCAAACAAAAGTCCGAGGCGGGATTACCAGCCCCTCTCTTCCCCTCTTTCACGCTTCTCCTTTCAAGTGGAGACGACCGGGGCTGTTTGAGAAACTTGTTGATGCTTCTGAAATCTTCCTCGCTTCTTTTCAAGACAGGTGACCGTCAACTGAGCCAGAGAGGGTTTAGAAAGGCTCTGGACAAATGATTTTCTTTCTGTCAAACTCAATTATTTTATACAGTATATATATATATATATAAAAGAAGTTATTTTATGATTATATTTGAAATGAAAACAACATATAAAGGGATAGTTTAAAAAAAAATCGGTCATCATTTATTCACCCTCACGTCATTCGAAACCAGAAGTCCTTGTACCTCTTCAGGCTTGTGCAAACTCACCACTTCATTTCCAAAATCCTTTTAAACGTCTCTTTACTGTCCCGTCTAGAAGCTTTGAGAGCTCGGTGATGGCGGGGTGGGTTTCCTGTAGAGAATTCAGATGAAGAGGGAACAACAGGGTGGATCGCTTCAGAAGAAAAACAAGCTTTGAAAGATTGACGGCTGAAGGAGGAGGGACGGGGGTTAATTACACACACACACACACACACACTGAAGAAGGATTCACTGTGCCTTGTGTCCATTCAATCGCTCTCTGCCTCGTTCACAAAGAGCTGTCAGGATCTTCAGAGTAACACCATTACACATGTGGCTTTCTTCATTAGCTCGTGCTATTGTTGCCAAAGTGACTTAAGCATCTCGTACACATGGAATTGTCTTTGGGGGGACGCACCAGATAACGGATTATCAGTGTGCTGATGCCACAACATTTGTTCTGCTTCATAAAGCCCGTTTCCTTCCAGAGCGCCGTCCTAAAAGCCGAAAAGTAACAGCCGACTTGAGTCATTTAATTATGCGTTAAGCGTTCCGTTTTAGCATTTTGGGTGCTTATTATTTTCATTTTCAAAAGCACTTTGGCATTATGGGCTGCAGGACATTGATTACACGGCTGTTTGAGTGATTTGCTGGGCATTCATGATGTTATTTTTGTAAATGAGTGACATGCAAGGGTGTTTTGGGTGGTTGCCAGGGTGTTGTTATGCAGTTGCTAGGTGGTTGCTATGTGGCTGCTTCAGCATCCTGGGTGGTTGCTAGGCTGTTATCCTTAGACATATCTCAGGTCCCTCCCTTCTTTAATTCAAGTTCAGTTCCTTTTCTTTTTTTATACTAGAGGAGGTCTTAATTTTGGTGGAAAAGTGCAACTCTCATTCGTGTCATTCGTGCACTTACAGCCTTAAATGTGCTGGGGTTTTTTACCTAAGTTTTGAGCAGTGCTCAATTCAACGCTTGCATTAGAAATCAAGGATTGTGTGCTTGCATCTATAAAATGTATTATACTAATCATACTAATGTTATTAATCTGTGTATTCTTTATCTTTCTGTGTCTATGCCCTTTATTTTTTGTTGCTCGTGTTTTTGCGTGTGACTTAACTTTGTACCCCATCAGAGGAGCATCCCTGGTCCAGAGGGTAATGAAGGGGCGTGGCTTCGTTCAGACTGCCAGTCACTGCTGCTGTCATTAATGATGCATATGAAACGAATGATAATGCTGCGGTCCATTCAGTACAGAATTGATCATTTACAAGTAGTATGGGATGAAACGATGTAGCCATACGGCTTTAATATTAATTAAAGATTTAGACAAAAGCATTATTATTCATTTTTATTTTTTCGTGGATTCTCTTGGATATCGTGGATGATACTGTGACAGCCCTAATTTAAACATTTATTTATTAATAAACATTCATATTGTTTCTCTTTAATAACACTTTATGGAGTTTTTTATTACTTACTATGGGCGGCTTTGGCTTGTTCAATGAGTATTTGAGACAAACAGGGAATCATTTCTTGACCGGTTAATAGATGTAAAGGGACAGTTATTCCAAACCTGTATGACTTTCTTGCCTTTGCAGAACACAAAAGAAGATATTTTGAAGAATGTTGTGAATCAGACAACATTGACCCCCATTGACTTATTGTATGAACACAAAACCACTTCGACGTTTCTCAAAATATCTTCTTTTGTCGGAAACAATGTGCAAAAGTGCAATATAATATGAAAACAATGACAAGTGATTAGTTTTCTGTCATTAAACTACAGTCGACCTGTAAATAAGTCCGTTCAGATCTGTAGCCGTTGTTATCTGTGTCAGTTCTGTCTGTCATCTTGTTGGTTGTGTGTTACGATAGCTTTGGTTCAGCTGTGCTGTTTCGGTGGCAGCGGCTTTGTGGACTCCCATCCCGCGGGGACGCCCGTCTCTCAGGGCTCTCTTTACCTCTATCACCTCTCTCTCTCTCTCTCTCTCTCTACTGTCTGTCACTCACCCCAGCAAGGCAAACAACAGTTCTTTTCTGTTCCCCTTATCGCCCACCGCGCGAGGTCAGCGGGTCAGACCCGCACTGAGCATGCTCAGATACGCTTCTATCGATTTTTATTTTGCGCTCGCCCTGAATGCCAGCAGAAGGGAAGCGAGGGGGCGGGCGGGTGATAGCGAGGAGCAGATAGAACTCGGGCGGGCGGCGAAGAGTTGGACTCCATTCTCTAAACCGAGTGTACCTCTTTCAGTCCTTTTCTTTGGGCCGTTCGATCTGGCGGGCTGCCTGCGGCCCCCAAGAGGTTTGAGGGGCCGGTGTTGAGAGGCCTCCTTTGTGGAGATCCACCGGGCAGGACTGACAACACTGACAGCCGTGATAAAAAACACGGCTTCCCCCCCCACGCACACACTCCCGTATTGTCCACCGTAGACGCTCACAATGTGTAACCTTTCGATAGCCGGCCAGACTTTAACCCCGAAAACGCAGAAAATGTGCGTGTGATTGTGTCATTAACCTTGTTCCCCTATGACCCGTGTCTCCTGTTTCTCAGGGAGGAGAAGGAACGCTGGATCCGAGCTAAATACGAGCAGAAATTGTTCCTGGTGGGGCTCCCGCAGTCGGACGTGCCGTTGGGACAGCAGCTGCTCAGGGCGGTGGTGGAGGATGACCTGAGGATGGTGGTTCTCCTGCTCGCCCACGGCACCAAGGAAGAGGTCAACGAGACGTACGGTGACGGAGATGGACGCACAGCCTTGCATCTGTCCTGCGCCATGGCGAACGTGGTGATCACGCAGCTTCTCATCTGGGTACGGACTTGATCTCTAAAAATGGTCTCTCTTTTTCATATCAAGCTCAAACTTCAATACTTTAATAGGTTTCTCTCTTTGTCTCAGTACGGTGTGAACGTCAACAGCTGCGACGCACGCGGTCAGACGCCTCTGTCCTACGCCCTGCAGGCGGAAAGCCAAGAATGCGCCGACATCCTCATCCAGCACGGCTGCCCGGGCGACGCTGCCGTTCTGTCCACGGCCACCCGACACAACCCCAACGTCAACAACAACGCTCAGTCCGCGCTCAACCGTAGCGTTAGCATCATGTGATCCCCTCTGAAAGTTGTCTGCGCCCACCCTGATGCTCCGCCCGTAGTGCCCTGTACCCGAGCCTTCACGCGTCTCAGTGAATTTGATGTTCGCTCTCTTTAAATGGCATCAACGTTCCCATCAGTATGTTGCAGATCCAATATTAGCATTATTAGAAATACATGTAAACATATGTGTCATGTAAACCCGTTTCCCCACTACAAGGGACAGTTCACCTAAAATCATTTCTTCACCCTCACGTCTTTCAAAATCTGTCTCTACTGTAGAACACAAAAGAAGATATTCTGAGAGATGTTTAAGTGGTTTTGTCATGAAGTCATACAGGTTTGACATGACAGGAGGGTGAAGAAATGATGAAGTAGACTATCCCTTTAAAACGCAACAAGCAGTATTGACATTGACGCTCAATGAGTTGTAAGTTGTTTTTAAAGTAAACGTACTTTTTAAAGACCTTGGGTGTGTTTAACAAAAAGGAAATGTTTGGACAGAACGGAACATTTAATCAAAACTGTTCAAATTTTAAGGTGCATCAGTTTAGGAAAATACTGATGACGGTTATGGATTCTTGGAGTTCGGCCATTTTAGTTAGCATTTTAACACATCAACCACCTAAATCTTTATAAACGATGATTTTCCATTCATGAGAAAAGCTGAACAACAAATGAGTTTTCAGTTCGGGTTCAAACATTTAACAATCGTGTCCGAGGATGAAGCTCAAGGTTTCTAGCCGTTTAGAAACACATGACACTGTGGGGCGGCTTCCTGGACAAGGATTAGATTTAAAGTTAAATTAGCAGTTTTTAAACAAACAAAAAAACATTACTGATGTGCATTTTGAGACAAAACAACGACACTGATGAATTTGAAGAGATGTCAGTGCGCAAGCTGTTCTCAGTGTAGACGGCTCTAACATGTATTTTAGTCTTAGCCCTGTACGGGAAACCGCCCCTAAGACTGCTGGGGAAAACATCCCCATCTGTATGACAAAAGACAAATCGCCACACTTATTTCTATTCTACATTTACTGACCTTACCGATACTGTGCTACTGTAGATGCCTTGTGCGAGTCCTTTCTGGGCCCGTCCGGTCTCTTTACCGTACGACACTGATCTCCTGCCGTTCGGTGCATTGGACAGAACCCACGTTCTTGCTGTGAACTTTTGTGAGCGTGTGTTTTTGTCATTAGTGTGATAACCTCCTCCGATTGCGAGCGTGTCTGTTTTGTCTCCATCAGAATCCAGATGATAACTCTCGTGTGATCTAATGGGATGGATGATGTGGATCGTGTACAGATGTGTGTTTAAAATAGCTTTCGTCGACCTTTTGCAGCTAGCTGTGTGTAGTGTGGCCAGTTCATGGATAAAGTGACCATTATACCCATGTGAAACCCTGACAGCCTTAACCCTTGTTTGCTTGTGTGTAAGCGTTTAGGATCGGTGAGAATAAGCCGAGTGTTCTCCTCTCCTTACTTGAAACATAAATTAGACCTTGATGAATATTTTACGCTTGTTAAAGTTAAGCGGGAGCAGAACAGTATGTTATGTTTACATACGTTTCACTTTAAAGCAGGTACGATTTCCTACTCGAGTTGGATTTGTACGTGCAGCCCCTTTCTAACAAGCTTTGGGAAAAATGAAATTGAAATGTGAGAATGTGATATTTTGTTTGTAACATCTACAGAATGGTTTTTAAAGTCTGCAATGCGATATTTCATTGTATTTTAAAATGTTGGACGGTACGTGGACTTGATGTCACACGACATGCACGTAGCCTACATTTTTCCACTTGGGGGTCCGCCAAACTAAATGGCTTTCCATAAAACATTATGGAGTTTGATCTTGAGTGAAGATGGGTTTTTTTTTTTTTTGATGATGACACGAGGTTGCTTGTTGTGCTGGGAGGTTAAAATGATCAAGGCGTTAGAATGATAACGTGCGTAAGTAGCCAGAAAAAGCACCATTTTAACCTTTTTTTAACTAAGTTGTTTTGGTACCTGATTTTGGGTCTCAATGTGTGCACATTGTCTGGCCATTAAGGTATTTTGTGTATTATATGTACATTTGACATATTTATAAAAGCAAGATGTAAATAATTC
Organism: Triplophysa rosa; assembly: GCF_024868665.1. Taxonomy (NCBI): domain Eukaryota; kingdom Metazoa; phylum Chordata; class Actinopteri; order Cypriniformes; family Nemacheilidae; genus Triplophysa; species Triplophysa rosa. The sequence goes on along the minus strand of NC_079912.1, from coordinate 19,110,130 downwards.
TTTTGTTGTTGCTTTTATTGAGCAGTTTGATAACGACTTTCTTTTGTTCTTTTAATTTGCCATTGTTTTCTAATGCTCCTCTGAAAGTGATGGAGCGGTTTAATGGGAGTTATCTGTTGTGTGATTGGATGCTTGGCTGCCTATTGACATTATAAACACTCCAATAAAATGATTTATACCATGAGTGCAGAGAAAGTTTGTCATTCATTTATCATTGTTGGATTATGAAAATGTGTGTTTTCTTTTTTTCAAGCAGACACATAATTATGTGACGTGTATCTTTTATCTCACTTGTTGTTTTGTGACACGTATTCAAGATGTCCACAGTGCTATAAACAGTAAGGTTTGGGGAGACACACATTTATTTACGGACATTTTTATGCATCTAAACTTAATCCTTATTTAAATAGAAATACTTAATGGACGGAAACGTGCGTCTCGGATTCGAGAAAAAATATCTCCACTAGTTTAAGAAGAAATCTTTATAATGAAACAAACTGAGTTCAGATGTGCCATGTCCGTTTTATCAAGAACTGTTTCAAAAATAGATGATTTTTTGGGGGGCTGTAAAAATGTATTCCAGTTATCAACATCTCTGGACCATTTTCCTAAAAAGGACGGCGCATTTCAAACACCATAAACAGCTAATTTTGCTAAGAGTACACATCTAAATACGGCCTCCAAACTAAAACAAAGGCAATCATTTCGATTTTACGGGGTCTTTAAATGTCATATGGTGTTTTCTTTTCCTCCATCTCGTCCGCATCGCTTGTTCTTCCTTCGGTTTCCTCGTTCGGATGCGCGCGCACACGCACTCGGCTCAGTGTGTTAATTTGCCTGAGAATGCATTAGCTGTAATGAGAAGTGAAGGCCGAGGGAATCCTCTAGGGCCCCATTAATCACGGCCCCTCAGACAGCCAACCTTGATTACAAGTGGCAAGAAATTCATTAGAGCCGCGCCTCTGACAACTTTTATCTCCGCCACTAGCTCTGACTCATTAGGCAGCCAAATTAAGGCTATGATGGCACTGATGAAATTCATCGCTTGTTTATCCTGTGTGATTTGATGCATCTGCCCATACATCAGCGGCGTGGGCGTCCACGAGACACTCCCCGAGACTCAGCGCGTCTCTTCTTCCATCCCTTCTCTTTGAGGAAGGTTTCCGGAAAAGCGCTCGCCAAGGAGCCGGAATAGCCGGTACCTTGTGTTCGGTTAATGAAACAATGCACGGATATCAATTAAGCAATTAATCTGATTGTCATAACAAGTCTTCTGCTCTTGACAAGCTGTGCCGGTCGCCCCATTAGTACATCCTCTGAACAGCACCTTGTGGAATATCTCTGTAGGCTATTTGGTTTGCGGATCATTTTTTGTCGTAACGGTGCTATCATAATTAAAGCTAGTGTAATTGGCATAATGAGAATGCTAATTAGCGGAGTCTCTAAATGAGCGGATATGTAAATGCGCGAGCTGCTAGGCATTTAGCACGAGCGGTTACTGGAGGCTGAAACAATTAAGTTACACACTCGTGTCAGAGCAACATGCTGACAACACGAGTCAAGAAAGTTCAGACATTCCCCATTAGTTTATGAGATTGTTCTGCGCGCGCGTAAATTATGGGCTTGTTTTTCATCCCACGCGTTTCGCTGAGGAGAAATCGAATTGGACAGGAACTGCATCGATGAAATCTGCAACAGGTTGTGATGGGGCTGTCCAAAAGGTAAGGGGATGGTTTAGGGTGTGCCTTCGCGTCTCAATGCCGGTTTCGTCTTCTCTATTAGCACGTATGAGAGGAAACACGTTGCTGGTGTGTCATAAATCATTGTAGGATACACTTGGCGTCCTGTTGCTGTCTCTGCCCGCGAAGGCAGCTTTAAGAGACATTAAGTTCACATTACTGAACAGGACATTTTATGAGGTCGAATGAAGAGACGGCATCTGTCGTCTCTAAATCGTCATTAGTAGGTTAAGGGCAACTTAATTATGGCCAAATGTGCTGTTGTAAGATCAGCAACTGTCAGCGCTGCATTTCTACGCTACCGGCGAACGCGTGACGTCACGCGTATGAATGAAAGAATGAAAATATAACATTGTAATTTTAACACTAACATGCTATGAAATACACGAAACACTCAAATAAATCAAATGCATTTATGAAATACATTTTACCCTAGTGTAGCCTACTGGTTACGTGTGACGTCACAAGCAAGCAATGGAAATCTTGTGCTTTAGTAACTTTCTCGATAGAAAATATATTGTAATTATCCTATATTTATGTGTAAAAATAATCATGTGTATTATTCCAATTTTATTGTATTTTTACACATAAATGCGTGCAATTAAATGCATTATACTGCGTTTTCATGCAAGTTTCAAGTCAAGTTTACCTTCATTCAGACATCGACCTTAGACTTGTTTTGTGTTCGTTGTTTGTTCAAGGAAGAAAACAGATTTCTAACACTGTATGCAGGTCTACCCGAGGGTGCGGGAAGGCAATGAATGAGACTCTGGCTGAATGGGACTCAACCATTGAAAAGAGGAGAGAGAGAGAGACCCATCTTGGTCTTTAGCTCTCCTATAATGATTGATGTAAAAGTTCATTACAGTGTGTTGGATATGACCAGTGTAATAGGGCTCCATCAGTCTAATCTGAGACAGCATGGCCTCCCAATGAGAGACAAATGACTCCCGTGCTCATTAACAAAAACCTCTCTCTCTCTCTCTCTCTTTCTCTCTCGCTTTCTTTCGGATTCCCACTGGTCATCAGAGAGTCAAAAACTCTTATCTGATTGCTTCGGGTCAATGTCAAAACGCTGTTTTTCAGACACATTTACATGTGTGGTTGTTAACATATGCTTTCACACTCCATCCTTCACTACTTTGGGGGAAATTTAGGAATTTCACAAAGTTTTAAATATGGTGAAATGTGGTGCATTGACATGGTTTAAATACATTTTGGAGACCGTTTTAAAAAGAGCTTGTGCGCCGAGAATATTATAGAATAAGCAGCATGTTATGTATCTTTGCTCGTGTGAACGGACAAATTGTGTGTCCACTAAATCAGATGCATTTTGTTTCAGGCCTATATCGCGTGGGTAATGGTTCATGTCATAGTCATCTAAATGAAATATCAGCATAGTTTCATATTGCATGAAAACTTCAGTTTCGCTCTGGCAGGTATTACTCTGCACATATAGACAGTTTAGTTCTTCTAGTAGATTTCATTTGAAACCCCAAAGAACGTCATGTATGAAACTTAATACTTTAGTATTTTTATTGTTATATTCTAAACATATAGAATATCCCATAAGAAATGGTCGAAACCAGTGAAGCTGATTTAAAGAAAAAAATTGCTAAAGGCTCGAAACTTCACATTGCCAGTTTCTTCAAAATAAATAAATAAAACTAAATTGATGTTCATTTTTAACGCAAGGATAAACATGTTTACCCCACGGTGTTTTGACACAGTAATGACAGATGTGCTCTATTACCTGCTCAAAATGCATCAAATAAAGTCAATCTGCAGGATATCTAGAAGCGAGGATACCTTTAAAGGGTTCACAACTGTGTAAATGTGTTGAAAGCAGTAGGAAGGTAAAGAAAAGTAAATTAATAGAGATGTAAGTTGAGGACACATGCATCGTCCAAACTACCTGGAAAAGAAATACTGCGAGAAAATGTTTTCTGAAAATACGCAGAATAGTTTGATGCTAAAAAATACAAACCGTGGAAAGTAAACATATAGATAATCGTTTTTTTATTGTGACGCAATCATAAAAACGAAATAATATTCGAATCATTTTTTTTACTATCGTATAATATCTTTTATTTAACTATTGTTTGCTTTGCCTTGTTGTTTCCATTTTTTATTTCATGCTTAATGTGTTAATTTGAAACGAAGGAAACAAACAAATAAAAAGGATAAATAATCAACCAAACTGTTGACTCGCGGTGCAACTTTAATGTACGACATTTGTTTCAACAAAATTTGCGTGTGAATATTTCACAAAAAGCTTTAGACTGTTTTGTATAAAAATATCTTTCAACAAATACATCAAAAATTTATTAATTTTACAAAGCTGACAAGAACTATACAGCTTATTCACACATGCAATAAATATTACTTTTTCCGTGTAACTGTATTACTGCTTCAAGTTGCTTCAAGTAAGCTCGCATTGACAATATAGCACCATTTCTGTGATGTATTTATTTTCACGCTGATGGGAATATATCACTCTGCCAGTGTGTTCTGTAGCTTATTTATTATTTCCATCACCTTTTTCACAGAGAATTGGGGAAATGAAGCCTCTGAGGGCCAAAAATGCTTTTAAGAGCACATGCAAAACGGTTGAAACAAAGAGGAAATATAAGACAACAAATGGCAACACATGCAAAAATCTCACTAGACAGCAACTCATAAATACTTATTTTTTTTAAATGTCTCTTTACAGTCTCGTTTCATAGTGCACATGTGTGTCGCGTGGACACATTTCATATTTACAAATGTACAAAGCAATAAATTAAAGACAATAAAAATTTTAGGCGAGACGTGAAAATAAACCTGGGAGAATAATAAAGGTGTAGCCTATAATAAACTCGGTAACACTTTATAACTTTCAGTGTCATTCACAACCGCAATAACGCTTAACAGATCACTTGTTAATGTGCTTTAAAATGTCATAAAATATATATTCATATATATATATTCAGAATTGAGTGCGCATAAACCGAGTATCTGTTACGCATTGTATAACCCTGGTGTTTCCCATTGGCTCTGTAATGACCGAAAGCGCATAAAGTGTTACCTAGAAGTCCTTCTATATTGGGAATTGTCTCCTTGTAGGTGTGCGTCGTGCATTTGTCCCGTTTCACCTGTGGGAATGTGGATCGTGTAAATGTTCGTTTATGGGAAAATGTCATTTTAATGGAGAAGTTCATGGCCTGGTGCCCTGTTCGATCTGTTGGTGTTGACTCCGAACCGCAAACCTGTTGACGTGCACGGGAATGGGCACCACGATTTTGGGGTTCCTAACGGGCTCCCCGGATCTGTTGTTGACGTTGCCGGCTTTGATCCGTTTCCATTTGGCCCTGCGGTTCTGGAACCAGATTTTGACCTGGACCTCGCTCAGTTTGAGTGCGTGCGCGATCTGAGAGCGCTCGGTGAGAGACAGATATTTCTTACAGTGAAACTCCTTCTCTAGTTCCAGTAGCTGTTCGCTGGTGAAAGCAGTCCGTCTCCTCCGGCTCTTACCCGCCGAAGCGCCCGGGGGCAACGGGTCCGAGCCGGGTTTGAGTTTGCCTTTCTGGACTGCTGATCCGCAGGTGTTCCCGTCGGAGTAACTTTCGTTCTCGCTGTCGGCCGAGCTGTCCTCTCTGTCGCTGCACGCAGCCTCCGTGGACTTCAGGTCCAGTTTCTCATCATCTGAACTGTACAATTTGGTTTCGCCTGGAGACAACGAAAACAAAGATGTGCGTTACACATATGTGAATTTAACAAAATGGGTTCTTCAGCTTCTGACAATATAGATTTAAAGAACCTTGCCGTAAAACATGATATATATATACATTTTTCAACGTCTGACGTTTTTTTTCATTTAGAAAGATGTGGTTATAAATACAACATTTATCATAACCTTTATAATTGCTTTTTTGTTTGTATGGTTGTTTGTTAAACTTCAAAGTGACTGTAATTTTTCAATTACAGTTTTTCAAAATATCACAAACAAATAAAAAATACTTCTGTACAAACGATCGTTTTGAGGAATTCTTTAATCTGAAATAAAAATAAAAATCAATATTTAGGAGTTTTCAAACTCAAGTTATGTGTTATTTTTATTTCTGACTATTTTAACAACCTTACAAAGCCCCAAAAGGAGCATTAAGTACTCATTTTGAAGCCCAAATGTATTAATGTTACACTCTGTCTATAGAATATAAATGTCTAAATATAAATATAATATATTTTATATAAATATAAAATCTTGGTGAAATTAAATTTTAAGACAAAATCACATTAAGAACTTTCTGCAAACAAACGTTACAGGTCAGTAATTCTTAAAACGAAACCAATACATAAATCAAAGGTAACCATTTTTCTTAAAAATGAAACGTTACAGAATACACAAGTTTTCCATTGTATAAATATTCTAAATTTGAAACCAGCAAGCCACCTGTCAGCCACATCTACATCTACAATCCTCAGTGCTCACCTGCAACCGCCTGAAAAGTTTCCGAGAAGTTCAGGAGGTCTGCGCCTTTGAGTTCCTCATGTGGGCTGTCCTGTCTGTTGATCCCCGTCCCGTCCGCGCTTAACCGGGGCCCAGGCATCTCCTGCGGGGGATAGAAACTATCTGGAGGGTCCGAGAAACTTGGCAGCGTGGTGGTGAGCGCCACCATGGAGGGCATCCCCTGCCCCAACCCCGCGCAAAAAGTGTTGGTCAAACGCCCCGCGAAGGATGCCAACGGTGCCAGCGGAGGGATACCCGATGGTAACGACGAATGAGACAGGGCTTGCGGAATCATAAGCGGCCGGTATGGCATAAACATTGGGTAGCCCGTGTAGAGCAGGTGCCCCGGCCGCGTATGTGGAGTGCCAATCAAAGAATCAATGGAAAACGCCGTCCCCGGACCGCTCGGTCTCTGCATGGTGAGCTGAGCGGTGTCTGGTCGTATAAATTCCGTGCAGTGGCCTTCTGAGACAAATCACGCAAATGTTGGTCCACGGTTATCCCGGTGGCGACGTACGGGTCCTTTGCGTCTCCGCGCCTCGCAGTCACACTGACTGAGACCTGACGCGTTTTTTGTCTGGAGCTCTGAGTGTCTCAGCCTCTATTTGTCACATACTGAGACATAAACACACACTCACCCCTCTCTCCCTCGCTTTCCCAGCCCTCTCTCTCTCTCTCTCTCTCTCTCTTTCTCACTCACACACATCACAGTGCGCAAACGGTTATCATCAATACAAGAGGATAGAAGGGGGAGTTACCCCGGAGACTCATCCATCTTCCTCAAATTACGCTTCATTTCCTTATTCAGTCCCTGACTTTTTAGGCCGCTTTGAGAGGGGGGTAGTTTCCCAGTGGATACCCCAATAGACGGGTCAAGTCCCCCCCTCCTCCAGTGCCCCATCCACATTGACTGAGACGCGAATGCGAGGGGACTGCGCTGACCACACCAACCCAATCAGCTATTATTAATTTTGATTGATGATAAGTAATTACTTTGTATTCAAGGGAAGATATATAACAACGGTTCTTTTGTTGACTCTTTAAGGGGGCGATGGCATCGGAGTCGTGAGGGCGGAGAGGCAGATGTTTTGCCCCTCTTGTGAGAGAGTCTTTTTTATTCTGTTGGGATAAAGAGTGAATCTGGCCTGCTCGGAGTGCGCAACAATTATCCCCAAGAGAGAGATATCACTGATGAAATTACGCTTCCGTGCAGATCTCCATATGAGCAGTTGCAAATACTAACTAAATACATTTTTTGTATACATATTTTTCATAAACAAAATGCACGTTTATTTCTAAATGTAGCTATGGTTAAATCTCTTCGGATAATTTGGCAAGATGGAGCACAGAGATTGAAGGAGGTAAATACTTTGAGAAAAGTACTTTATTTCTTCAATAGGCGAGAATGTAATTTGGATACTTTTTTTCTTGGGGGGAAAGAAAAGGTCTAAAATTCTGCCCTCGGCTAAGCATTAATTTAATCGGAGATCATTTTGCCGTTTAAATGCCAATTCACTTGTGATGATGATTGCGCGCCATTGAGATCTCCAACTGGCCGTCTGATTGCGCGGGGACACGCACACATCACCTCCGACTCTGATTAGAGATGGAGGAGCCACAGATGCTAATTATTCTTATAATTGCAAATGACTCCATTCAGGAGCAGTGCTCTTTGATCTATTGAAACTAGACAGCGCTCTCTCTCTCACACACACGCACGCACGCACGCACGCACGCACGCACGCACGCACGCACACACACACACACACATACATCTACAATACTGAATGGGATACGATCAGAGAACCCCCCGCCCTCTTGGTCATCGTATACGAGACTTTTATCACTGCCAATTGCTTTGCACCTTTGTTTTTCACTACGTAAATTGCGCATCACGAAAAATAACACAAAACAAAGGTTAATTATCTTTGGCTAGCAATACATAATTTTCATTCAAATGGTACGGATTAATTAAACTTTTATAATTTAGAAAAACTTGATCATTCATATTTAAATGTAAAAATGTCAAACGTAATAATAATAATAATAATAATACAATTCCACATTAGGTCAATCTTTTTAGTAAAAAAAGATGATGTAAAAAAAAGATACTGATGGGTTTTCGTGTGTGTGTGTGTGTGTGGGGGGGGGGTGGATTCGGGGTGTTGACAGGATCATTAAACACACAGGACCTTTGCTTTGTGCCTCTTAAATCTGCTCTCCGCCTTTACTCGTGTTTATCATTGAAGTGCATGTCTCTCCATAACGCAATCACATATTACTTCCACACAACTCTCATCTCCATAATGCTGCATGCTCTGAAGGAAAATCTAGATAATGTCTCGGTGATGCTGTCACTCTTAGATTTGATAACGACCAGAAAGTAAAATGCATGTGATTCTTTTTTTAAAAGATGCTGAATAAATAAAGATGGCAAGGTGACATTATGAGTCCACAGTCACAAAGCAAGCGTGCATCCTCTGTGAAGATACAATGTGCTATTCACAGCGACTGCATGAAGTATCAGTTACAGACCTAGTGATGCTGACAGAAATGATGAGGTACTGTACTATGGTTAATAAGGTAATTATTCAGTATCATGGTATGTTAATCTGATTTGATACACTGTGTATACTGTAACAGTACCAATATAGCGGTCTTATTTTTTTCTGACAAAGTTTGCACTTATGTTTGTCCTTAATTACTGCATTCATTACATTTCTTAAAATTTCACGAAATAAAAACTAAATGCATTTTATTCGGTTTATTCACTAATGAATTTGTTTAGTATGGTCTCTAAAATATGAAATGTATATGAATATATGAACATATTAACTAATGAATGGACCAGTAATTACTTTGGGTATTTTATTAATAAACGTGACTTTTAGGATTTTTAAGTTCAATACGTTTATTTTTTACAGTTTTTATTTTAATTCCTATTAAAAAAACGTGAAGGTTTTTTCAGATGTAATGTAAACCCCATAGAGCCCTCTAGTGGTAATTGTAGTGTCATGAACTGAATATATTTTTCTGACCCGTGGCATGCTTTCCCAATGGTGTTCTCTTTTCTGAACAATCTTTTCCTAATTCTTTAACAGAATATTTTCTTTGCAAATACATTCTAAATTATGGTATGACAAAGTAAAAAAAACAGTCAAGCATTTCCTCCAATAGACAAACTAATAACCACTAATCTCTTTTTATGATAATCCTAAAAATCACACATATAAAAAGCTGACTGATCTTCCACAATACCCTTTCATCTTACTTCCATATTTACATCCAAATGTATCACACCACTAAAGTAGCAGAGGTCGGAGAACAAAACAGAATCGCACCATACGCTTCACATTGAAAAGTGTGAAGGTCTCTCAGTGAACAAAGTCTCGGAACGCCAGCATCAGGTAATTTTTAAGAAAGGTCGGTAGACCCAGTTTAGGAACCACCTTGTGCAATCGACCTTCCAGAAATAATCGGAGTTTGTGACGGGCCAGATGCTGCAGAAATCGAGGAGTCTGTCTCAGTGCAAACAGAGACTCGTAGAATTCTCGGTGTTTCTGTAGAGACAAAAACAGACATTATAAATAATCATGCTGATGCAATGCGTAATCTCAAGTTTTATCATGTTTTAATATTGGAAAACAATATTCTAAATGGTAACCCCGAGGAAAATGTTATTGCTCAGATGTTGCTCTTTTATAGCTGAGGAGATTTGATGGAGTTCTCAGTTGTGTTTCATTCATGACGTGTCTCCTAATATTGTTTAGGAGAAATCCCATAAAGAGGATGGAGGAATAAATGAATGTAGATTGTAGAGGTAAAATAATCTAAATTTAGGTAATTTGATGAGAAAAGATATTGAGATCTTCAATAATATTGACATTTGATTGCAGATTTGACAAATCTGAGCTCAGTTTGACACATTGTTGACATCTCTTCTCAAACTCTAATGACACACACATTTGTCAGATTTAAGATTTTTTCTCATGAAAAATATGTGAGATGCAAGAGAATTCAGCAAAGTTTCCATTTGCTCTCCATGTATTTCAGAACAGGCGGGTTCTGTGGATGTTAAAGGTACTTTATGAAACAATACAGCCTGAAGCTTTTCTTTTTTTAATAGTGTACATTATCTATCTTTGACACATACGGATCAATAGAATTTTTACATCATCGTGTCTGACCTGAAACAGCTCAGGAGGAACAGCTTCAGTCCATGCTTCAGTGATTTTGAGACGGTCATAGGCGTTTATGAGCACCTCTATTGTCCGTGGTGACATGGAGCAATATTTCAGCACCTAGGTGAGAAAAATCATATTAAAAGTGTTTCATAAAAATGGACGTTAGGTGAGCAACATTTTGTCAGTTTCCACCTGACGCAACAGCCCCACCTGTGTTGTGGAGGTCAAAGGTTGAATGTTGTGTTTTCGGGACCGTGCGCAGAATAATAAAGTACTCGGCTTGATGAACAGATTGGGCTTCCCTCTGGGGGATTGTGGGGAATTTCTGCAATTACTGCTAATTAATCTCCTATTAACATTTGCCTCGTTAAGACTCAGGCAATTTATTTGGCACAAGTGGGACTCATTGGATGCGTGATATCAAGTGTTTGTGAGCTTTTCAAAGACAGAAATGAATCCATCGAACATGAAATATTGCTGTTTGTGACAACTAGAATATCACACGCTGCGAGGTGAACTTTAATTATTGACTTACTGTATATTGATAATGTATTCAGAAGTCCAGGACCACTTTGAAAACCTGTATTTTGGAGTTATTATGTAAAATGGGGAAGAAATATTTAGGATTATGCACTGTATTAAGTGCTACAGTGACCATGTAAATCTACATCTGTACAAGATCAGATTTTCTTGCCTCTATTGAAGTACATAAGATGCTCTTTGGAACGCACTCAGTTCATGCCGAGATAACACGGACCGCAATGAATGTTTTGCACAATGTTGTGGAGTCAATGCCAGTTCTAGTGTATGAAGCCAAGTACTAAGAAATTACGAAATGTCAAATTGTCACTCAAATTAACTCCTGATAATGTGACTTTTAATGAAAAAAGTACTGAATTACTTTGCAGGTTGTCAGTTTAATTTTAAGTATATATATTATATAGAATATACTGTATATATACGTATATAATATATATTTATTTGTGCATTCCAATTAATATATATATATATATTGTTTTTTCTTTATTTCAATATTATTCATATTTGAAGAAATTATTTGCAAAAACAGATAACTCTGTTATCAAATTGTTTATTATTATGTTATCAAGTTTTTATTGTGTTAGTTGCTGTATTTATTTAGTTATTATTACTTCAAAACAATCCAACTGCAATTTGATTTATATTAATTGGAATGCACATTATCTATATATATATACAGTATTATGTGTGTGTGTGTGTGTGTGTGTGTGTGTGTGTGTGTGTGTGTGTGTGTGTGTGTGTGTGTATGTATTACTTAAATGTATAGTCCTAGATGATTAAATATGAAATAAATATATTATATCAAATACCAAAATAGTAAAACAGTAAAACATATAAATTATATACATGTATATTATTATAAAACGGTATGATTGTCAATAAAATATATAACATTATATTATCATAAATAGTAACTAAACATAATGCTCATTACATAATATTAAACTATTAATTATAAAAAAGAGATTGTTTTTACATTTGTACATATTAAGTATTGTTATTTTAATATTAATATTTTATTTTAAGTATTTATGAGCCAGATTTTCATTTCACTAACCCTATGTGTGTGACAAATAAAATCTTGAAATGAGAAAAATTCAACATTATCAAACAGGAACATTTCTTTCCAATGGTCCCAAACTTTTGACATGCATTGTTTGATAGGGTGTTTGATGTTCAACTACATTTTTCATGACAAAGAAAACTGTCAATTACAGTCTGCAGATGGACACCAGCATTTTAACTTGTACGTCTAGTTTCCACTTCCGCTGAGCATTTCATTCTGAGAATTCCATAATTCAAAAATTGCCATCTATATCACCAGCCATTGCGTTTTCACCTAATTGCTCATTTCTCCTCTTTGTGTTCTGACCTTTGGCAGAGCTCCTGGCCACACCCTGATGGATCCGTAGTTCAGCAGTGCCTGTACGATCCTCTCGGGCTCATTGTCAGTCTTATAGGAGATTACCTTTAGGATGTTATGCAAAGGTGCATCTCCACCATAATCCATTTCGTTGACCATGGCTCCGTGTTTAAGCACCATATCGACCACATCGGGGTTGGCGTTCTTGCACGCCATGTGGAGTGGTGTCTGCTTGTCTGCGTCACTGATGTGTATGTCCGCTCCTGCAGCCACCAGCAGTTGGCACACCCGGGTGTAGCGGTCAAGGGACCCGCTGTCCTGCGGCTGAGAGCATGCGGCATTGAGCGCCGTGTGTCCTTCGTCGTTTTGCAGGTTTAGCTTGGCGCCGTGCTGTAGGTAGAGCTCCACGTGCTCCGGAAGGCCATGCCGGGCGGCCACATGGAGAGGCACATCGTTCTCATCTAAGCTTTGACCGTTCACAATGGCCTCAAAATAGATGAGATGTTTGGCACACCTGGGGAGAGAGAGAAAAGATTGAAACAAACATTGGAGTTTGACATCTGTGGAAGATATTTCAACTTGGGCAACCGTGATCATGGGGGCATTTTGAAGAACGTTGGTAACCAAACATCATTGACCCCCATTGTATAGACATTTCTCTAAATATCTTATTTTGTGTTCCACACATACAGGTTTTAATCTACACCAGGTCGAATAAATTATAATATTTTTATGTTTAGGTGAATTATCCTGTGAAGACCAGACTGTGTTATTTTACATTTTGCAACATCACTTTTATTGGTAGATCGTTGTTTAGCGTCACATTTAAATCTCTTCATTCTCCAGTAGTCATCATCACCATCTCAGATGTAACAAACTCAAGAGCCCTTATTCTCAAGTGTCAACCTGTCCGTCATTTCAAACCGTGAGATTCACCGCAGGACTTCCTGTAATCACGGTACGGATCGAGCACTCACTCAAGCGACTCGCGCTCGGTGCACACATGCAGCGGCATCTGCCCGTCTTCATTGGTTGCGTTGGCGTTGGCGCCGTACTGCAGAAGCAGCTTGGCACACTCTTGCTGGCACTCTTCACAGGCCTCATGTAGGGCAGTGGTGCCCCCGGGTGCCAGGTCCACCCGAGCTCCCCTGAGGAGGAGGTGTCTGAGGCATTCGGTGAAACCTCGTCCGGCGGTTATGTGCAGTGGTGTGGTGAGCTCCTGTTCGTACGTTAATGACCACAGTCCTGTTAAAAGACAAGATGACAATTACAGTTCAGTAAGGTTGTTGAAGCACTTTAAAAAAGGTTGGGTAAAATATGGACAAATCCAATTAAATTATTTAATAAAATGTCCATATTTCCAGCATGGATAGAAACCAAGCTAAGGGAGCTTTTGATTTTGGGTCAAAGTCACAAAGTTTCAATGAGTTTCACGATTGAATTCCTTTCAAATTCGAATTCCAAATCTGAAATCCGTCGACATATCAACATTAATGAAGAAATAATCATGCAAATTGCAATACCGAGGTCATGCACATATCCAAACAATCTTTGTACAGATCTATGCAGAATTGATTTTGGCAGATATCACAACCATCCCACGTGCAATTTACCACATCAGCACTCATAAACATCAACGGCGTGCTCTTAACATACTCAGCCCTCTGTAGTTGAACCTAAAGTTCTTCCACTCCTCGATGTTACTGGTGTCGTATGTAGCATCTATAAGGTAAGTATGTTCAGGGTCATCGATGATACTAATAACGGTAAGCTCATCTCCGACCAGAAGGGCGTTCCAGAACTGAAGGATAAATCCCGATGCTTGTGCCGTCGCGATGACGTCGCTTCTGTATTTCTTTTGTTTACGATACTTAATCTTCGGCCCCATGTGCGAGATAAAGCTACCAAGAGTAGCGTGTCCAGTTAGTGCTTTTAGATTTGTTTATGCTTTTTGTTTGAGGTGGTCTTCAGACCCTCAATGTCTGTTTATAGACAGGGGCTATTTTAAGACGGGTTGGCATGACCTTTGCAACGACCCATAAACCCAAGAGCTGTCTAGTCGGTTTGATATCATAGAGCGTTAATGGGACTCGATCCCGTCCTTCTAAATGCCATAGCAAAATCATCTTACCTCTCACTTTTCCATTGGCGGCCCAGCGCATGGCACCTCCCTGGGGCTGGATGATCATGTCGTTGGGAAATCCTTTGGAGAAGATCTTTTTCACTTCCTCTAAATTTCCAGTGTACAGGGCATTTTGGACAACGAGATCTTTGCACACCGCCACAGATCCCGCTGCAGTCTGTCTTGAAGATGTTCCTCTCTCTCTGGCTTCTTTTCTCAACATGTAACCGCTGAGCACAGGCGCAGCAAGTCTCATCTGCTGTCGATCTTGCTCTAAAGAGTGCAGAGAACTCGAGGAAAACATCAGACTTCTTCTGGACATGTTGGGCATCGAGGCAGCGCTGAAGGAATGACTCGCGTTCATAAAAACTATCCTTCGCTCAGTAAATGAAAAGGCCTGGGACCTTTTAAATAGCTTCTGCTCGGTGAGGTTGTTTTGATATTCAATCTGACAAGGAACTTGGCCGCATGTGCTCATGAGTCTATTTTTGAAGTGTCACATGGGTTGGACATAACTTTGAAGAGGGTCTATCTATCTAATTTCCATGAGCACAAATCGTAACGCTACGAAATATAATGGTATTCTAGAGAATTGCGTGCTTCTAATTCAAAAAACTACTTAAAACCCATCTCTTCTGGGAATACTTGATAGACAAATAAAAAAAAACCTCTCTTTCTCTCAGCAGGTAGTGGTCTGGCTTTTGTTGAAACTTTGTATTGGCACCTATTGCATTATTGCTCCTTAATGACATATCGCTTATTGATCCCTGAACTCTTTGTAAGTCGCTTTGGATAAAAGCGTCTGCTAAATGACTAAATGTAAATGTTCTAATTTTATAGCAAAGAAGCAAGATTAAAAAAGCGAAAAGCAAGATTCAAAAAGAAATGAATCAAAGAATGTTGGTAACCGGCACCCATTCACTTGCACTGTTTTGTGTCCATAGAAGCGAATGGGTGCCAACGCTGTTCGGTTACCAACTTTCTTCAAACTATCTTCTTTTGTGTTCTGCTGGAGAAAGAAAGTCATACAAGTTTGAAATGACAAGAGGGTGAGTAAATGATGACAGATTTTTTTATTTTTGGGTGAACTGTCCCTTTAATATTTGTTTTGATTGGAATAGCTAAACATGTTCATTACAAGGGGGCATCCCAATACTTTTGTCCATATAGTGTATTAATCTATCATATTAAAATCCAAAACCTATTGAAAAAAAGCACACAGAAATTATGATTTGCAACAATTATAGGCCTACTGATAAATTATAATTCCTTATTTATTGAGCAAACATATATTTTTCGTTAGGGTGTTCTTCGAAGCAAGTGATTTCGCAAAGTCTTATCCATACAGTATGCTAATGACACTGCCAATAGGAATACAAATGACATTTATTCCATCTCGGCGTGCAGTAATAGCTGTCACATTGACTGAAGGCGTCAAAAAGTTGCGACTTTGCGAACACACATTACAGGCGAGGCAGAGAATGGGAAGATTGTTTTGCTGCTGGAGTACATCCTTTTAAATGATACACATAATGAGTTTATAATATGCATTTGGGATACCTCCTCACACTACTTTGATGTCTTCCAAATGGCCCGGGTATCATCAGCAAAACATGTAGGCACTTTCCCGCCCCATTGCCTCCCAAATGTATTTTAAATATCATTCCTTGTAACGCAATTATTTAAAACGTTGAACTAAACACGTACTAATGGATGAAAAAGACAGTGACTTCCACGAATTCATTTCTCAAATGGTGGACATTCAATTTTTGTGGAGGCAGGAACTTTCTCAAGCAAGAAAACAGAGAGAAGTGCATTGAATCAGCATTCGCTCGACTCGTTCGTCTTACTCCCCGCGTGGACAACACACTGCGCTCGCACGTACGCGGGCGCGCGCGCTCGTTTGTCTCGCTCCCTGTGGGTGCAGGATGTCTGTCATTTTGTCCAGGGGTGATGTTAACAGTGAGGCCATCTGTAGGGTTAGAATTGTCCGGTCAGACGTCTACGAGGTGCAGAACGGGGTAATGACGGTAACCTTCATCAGTGCAATTAGACAATTAGTTCCTGCTGATTATCTTCCACTTAACACTGCTGTGACTCGTATAAAAATAATAAAAATACACGGCTGAAACATACACCCGCTGTACAATGCCATACTAATGAATTTGCTAATTAAAGTTAGGAAGAGCAGACTTGAGAATTATAAATGCAAGCTAATTGGTTGAGACTAATTGATAAAATAACAATGAAGAATAACAAACATGTTAATAAGCTGTTTAAATGGTGGCCAAATGGTGATACAAATGACATTGTTGGAGCAGGAAGATGTAACCCATGTCCAGTAGCACAGTCCAGAGCCGGCACAAGGCATAAGCGAACAAAGCGGCTGCTTAGGGCCCCCGTGGCCACCAGGGGTCCCCCAAGATTGTGTATCATTACCCATATCCATTGAAATATTATATATATATATATATATATATTAAAAAAACGATGTCATTTCATGTACTCTTGGGCCATTTCTTGACATCGTTTTTTTTTTTATATAATATTTCAATGGATATGGGTAATGATACAAAATGCATTATTCAATAAAAAAAAACACTGATTTTTGATATTACTGATTGACGTAATTGAAGTTGACTGAAGAATTTCAACTCAATAATGTCACAAAAAAGGACATATCCTTCTGGTGCAGAGAAAAGAAAAAGGAAGAAAACCGAGGAAGAGAAAAAACAGCAATTTAAAGGTAAGTTGAAAAAATGAATATAAACTAAATAGGCTTAGCCTAGTTAGCCTAGTAAACTAGTAATTAAAGTGATTAACATGTTTACAGTAAATGCATTGTCTACTGGTTTATTTAGCTCATTTTCAGTACACCACATTAAGTATGCCAATTGGTACTGCAAGACTTTGAATGTTAAAGTGCAAACTAACACCTGACCACTCCTGTGGGTTTGCTACTGTTACAATTAATATCTGTAGAAGGGTAAACATTGGTATGACGTAAGCAAATTAACACAGCTACAACAAATAACATTGATAATGGGTGTTTTAGATTTATAGTGTGCGAATAATCAAGGATTGACAATAATTAGTCATAATGGTGGCACAGAGGGGGCCCCCAAATAAAATTCTGCTATAGGGCCCCCTGAAGGCTTGGGCCGGCCCTGACACGGTCAATGCCAAAAAGCTACATTCGGGCATTTCGCAGGTCACCCGAAAATACAAAGTCTTCCATCATTCATGTATGACTTTTTCTTCTGTGGAACACAAAAGAAGATATTTTGAGAAATGAGAAAATATTTGGTTACCAACAGGTTCAGAAGGCCCAAATTTCATAAATAGTTACTGTATGAATTGCCACGAGAGAGCGTAGATACATTCTATATTGTTCTATGTATACAACCTTAACAAAACAATTGTGATGCTTTGTGTTGTGACCACTAACCGCTGTAACGTATGGACAGACTAAATGTCTTCAACAGGGAACCAAAGGATTTGACTCGGTTCAGCTCCAAAACATTAACTTTGGGGAATTAATTGAATTAATTTCCAAGGCTGAGACTTATCAATAATGCCTCAGTACTGAATATAATAAAAAATCCATTCATGCTCTTGCATACAGACTTTGCCAAAATTGTGAGCCTGGTGGTTCTTCATAAGCGTGCCGTTTGCAGCATCATTGTTCTGTTGCTCGAAAAACGCAGTATTATAGCTGGTCGTCCATGACATTTGCGAAGATCCATAAAATTAGCAATGAGCTCAAATTTGCAATGAGGTTTGAGCTTTTCCTTCTGCGAGATTGCTTTCCCTTTCGTCGTTCAAAAGCTCTCGTACCTGCGACGTATGGCTCGCGTTGCTCTGTTGATTGCGTACGATCAGGCGCCCTCTTCATTATTGCAATTGAGAGGTTCATATTTCAACCTAATAGCTCTCGATAACTTTAACAATTGATCACAACCTCATTTTATTGCGAGCGGAGTTAATACACGCTTCCCTGCCAAGTAGAACATTTTCTAATGATGTACTTGTGCACCAAACAATGCGGGGCCCGGCGCCTGCATTAGTTACTAATGTCCCCATCCGTAATGTGCTTATACCACCCAAAAGAGAGGGGTGGTGGGGGGAGATTGCGTGTGCAAAAATGAAATGAGCGCGTGGGGATCTACGAGGGACCGCAAGATCAAGGGGAACATGGTGATGATGACGATAACGCTTAAGACGCTGTCATTAATGGCACTATCATCTCCTCTGTAATATGTCCATGGACGTGCCATCATTAGCATATATAAGATCATCAGAAAGGCTGATCGCAGGCCTGTGCGACTGGAGAGGGAGGGCTGGGAATGCGGGGCACAGCGTTCCTCACACTCCTTTGATTAATGAAGGGAGAAGCGTGATTTGTTTTCACCAAAGATTCTCCAGTGAAATACTTCGTTGGTCAGCTACTAGACTGTAAAATGGACAAATTATTGTTTCAATATGAGCATTTTAAAAATCGCATTCAAAGACGTCGTCTTATTTTGGGTTTTCGAATAAAAAGTGCGCAATGCGTGTCTATCGCATGGCCTTTAAGCCGTATAGCTTTGCATCTTTAGTCATAAATATAATTGTATGTCTATTAATAATATGCTTTATAGAATCAGGTTGTCAAATTGGAAAATCCAATTACTCCACTGAAGCGGATGCTGACAAATTTTCCATTTTAACCATTTTAGCGCTATTAATTACAATTTGCTTGACACTTTATAGGATGCATGTAAAATGTGTTGTACTGTGTGGTTCTTGTATTTATTTCAGATTTGCTTTCACTATAATGATGCGTGCTTACGTTTAATCACTTTTGCTGCTTTAAAAGGATAGTTTACCCCAAAATATCAATGTTGTCATTTATTCACCCCCAGGTCACTCAAAATCTATCTGACTCTTTCTTCTGTGGAGTATAAAAGAAGATATTTTGAGAAATGTGTCACTATCACATTTTTCAAAAGGTCTTTTGTGTTTTGCACAAAGAAAGTTACAGTGTTGGTAAATGATGGACATTTTTGGGTGAACCATGTCTTTAACCATTGAATATTGTAAAACACAGACAAACCTGAAAGTATAAAGCATTGCTATTTAAAAATGTTTGTCTGATGTCTCTCGTGTGTTGTAGAAATACTATAAACTTATTTGCACAATAAACCTTTTGAAAACAGCTCATTTTTCTCCATTTACAATTTATTTTCCTTGATGTAATCTGGTTGGGTTGCTTACGATTACATCAAATACAGGCAGTCAAATCATTAAATTGTAATTAAAAAACATTAAAACACTGAATTCAATGTCTAATTTGATTTGCGTTCATTCATACAAACGTGCTTTTTATTATACACCTTTCAGTTTAGCTTTTTCCTAATTCAATCGTTACCTCCTGAAAATGTAATATCATAACCTGTGACGATGCATCTTGGTGAGGCAATATTCCTGCTGTCGTCTCAATAGTGTTACAATGACGCCATCTGGTGACGAGAATACAACACTACATAGATTTACATTGTTGAAATACCTTCAGACTTCTGCTCTTGTACAGTATGTTGTGTCGCAGAGAAATTCCTGTTAAATTCTAGGATAAACTCAGGTCATCTTGCCCTGTCCTGCAAAATATTGGAGACACCAAACTGCATGCATATACGTATATAACATTCCATTGAATATTTTTCTAAACCGCCGTGTTTCATTAAAACAAAACATGGCCAAAGTGTCAGACTTTAACCAAGTCAGTTGCATGGTATTAGTAGTACCTTGTCATACTAGCAGGAACACATGGCATCTCAAATCTGATAATCAGATATCATGACCGTATTGTTTGCTAGTGTCAAAGTTCAGTTGGGGTAAGGGATAATACGTTTTGTCCACTGCACGGATGTTTTTTTTGCACTTTACAAATAAAACAACCATTTATCCTCATCTTAAGATGAATGCACAACTCAGTTTTCTATGTGCACATTTATTAGTAATAATCCCTTTAACATACGTTTTCATTGTTTTAAGTTGCAATGCCCCCACCCATTCAAGGAGTTCACTTCGAGCTTGTGTATTTGGTGACGGCTTTGGTCCCCTCGGACACGGCGTGTTTGGCGAGTTCTCCAGGCAGCAGGAGTCTGACCGCGGTCTGCACCTCTCGGCTGGTGATGGTGGAGCGCTTGTTATACTGTGCCAGCCTCGAAGCCTCTGTAGCGATGCGCTCGAACACATCATTCACAAATGAATTCATGATGCTCATTGCCCTGCTGGAGATGCCAGTGTCTGGATGAACCTGCAGACAAACACGGCACATTTTTTTGTAAGTTACTAAACAGTTGAAATTGTGTTTTAAAGAAAGAATATCCAATCAGTTAATTCCAAGAGTAAAAAACAATCCACACAAGATGGGTAATTCTACAGGCACTTGAGTTAACAAAAAGAAATATTAATTGTTGAACAAAAAATAAAATACAAAACAACAAAAATGATAAACAATATCTAAAGTTTATAAAATACTGTAAATTGTAAAATTTCAAAATAAAAAAAAAGTTTAAAGATGTCTTTTATTTCGACATTTTAGAAGTGGTCAAAATATGAACATTATGAAAAATAACATTATGAAAAGCAAACTGTACATAATATCTAAACACACGCACGCAATTATTTTATACACAACAATATAGTTCCTAAGCCCAACTACAGGGCGGTCACGGTTGCCATGCCAACCAACTTGGCGCATTAATACGGAAACTGTTGTGTGGTCACAGGTGTACATCGCCATTTACGCATTTTAAATGCGCTTTATGCACATTTGTGGTCAAAAACAGTTCATTCGTTTAACAGTATATCTCTAGCACACATTCACTAACCTGCTTCAAAACTTTGTAGATATACACCGCATAGGTTTCCCTCCTCTTCGCTCTTCTTTTAGTTGTCTTTTTTTCCCCGGGCACTTTTCCCTTCTTTTTAGTTCCATCATTGGACATACTGGAGTTTTACACAATAGTGACCGATATTTCATTTAAAGTACGTGTTTGCCGCTCAGCAGATCTTCAGCTGTGTGTCATCAGCCATTTATCATGCAGCCGGAAGTGAGTATTAATTAGCATCCGGCTGCGATCAATCGCGCCTGACTGACGGAAATCAACAAACAGTCTTCTCTCAGGATTTGTGGTATGTTTTCTTTTCCTGGCTGCATTTATGTTTACAGGTGTCATTGTCTACTTTATTTGTCAGAAATCTGTCTAGAAATGGATATTTTGGATATTTTTAAGGAGCAAAAAATTATGCAATTTTAAGTTTTTTCCCTTGTTTAACAAGTCAAAGCAAGGTGCATTTCTCTTTCTTACGTTTTTTTTCTTACATGGCTCTTATCTCTGTACGGTCTATTTATGTTAAAGAGAGTAAAATAATGCTTAATTTTTTAAGGTTTTCCTTGTTCATCAAGTCAAAGCAAGGTGCACTCTTTCTGTTCATAGTTGTATCTTCACTAGTATTAGTTTTACAGAAATGTTTTTTTTGTTTGTTTATCAAGTCGTAGAAAGTAACATATTGTTCAGACTGTTACTTTGTATCTCTAACAGTGTTTTACTTTGACCATGAACAATACATGGAGTAGTGAGAAGCAGAAAGGGATTTGCTGCTATTATGAAGATGAGAGTCGGTTCTTGTGGGCTCAGTTGTTGATTGTGCATCTTCAGGTGTTTGTGGTCTAAGCAGATCAGCTGGAGGTTTGTAGATGAAGAGAAAGAGTGAATGTTTTGGAAAACGATTGTATGTCATTTGTGAAGAAAGATTAAGGCATTGCCTGCTTACTGGACTGTCCTGAACATGCTTGACCCAGTCTGTGAAAAGCCAGCTAGTCATTTTATTATTTTAATATGGGCTAGTTGCACAAGATGGTGCCGGTGAGCTTTTGCGAAGCCAGGTTAGGCAAACTAATTTTTGGTCGTTTAACACTATCGAGTTGTTTTGGCTTAACGAAGTGCTCAGCAATGTAAAGAGGACCTGTCATATTGCTGATATATTACTTTCTACTCTATCTAAAAACACCCATATTTGCTAGCCAAAAATCCTCCTTTTCCCACCCTGTTGAAAAAAACCAGCACATGCTGGGTTAGGTTTGTTTTGATGCTGGTTTGACCAGCTTAAACCATCACATGACCAGCTAAGGAAAGTGAAAGTGACCTATTTGTCAGATATGGTGACTCATACAGCAAGTCGTGAACACATGTACTGTACACCCGGAGCAGTGGGCGGCTATTATCGCAGTGCCAGGGGCAGGGACGTGCACAGACATTTTGAGGGGCATGGGCTCAAATGGAAAAAAGGGCACTTCTCATATTTGTTTAATTTTTTTCCAAACAAAATGTTAAATATATTAGTTATTTTACTTGTATAAATCCCTCACACTCACCCAATTGTTTCATGTTCCAACAATGGTCTTCTGTAGAATTCACAAATTGTATCACAAGAACAGGCAACAACAAAGGAAATTAAGCCACAATGGGTATGTTTTCTATGCTAAAGTTTCAAGTATATATTTAGGATAAATGAATGCACAAAGGAAAATTACATATTTTCACTAATAATTTATATATATATATATATATAATGTAATTTATTTTGCACAAGCCAATAAACTGTTTTAATTATTTTGGTGTTATTGGGACACCAACAATGAACTTCACACTAAACTGAAAAAGGCAATAGGTGCTAAAAAACAGAAAAACCTGCAAAAATAATTAAAACACTGCAAAAAATGATTGACAAAATACAAAAATACAGCATCTTAACTAATTATTATTATTATTAATACTATTATTGTTGTTATAATTACAGTTACTGTACCATGCGCGCGCGCGCACACACACACTAATGGTGACAAGAACTTTGTTTCACATTTGAGGGAGGGCGGTTTAGATCTATCAGCGCATACACAACGTATAAAATGGATAGTCATTAGATGAGGAGTCTGACATCAAACTTATCAAGTTATTGTTTAAGGCAGGACACTTAATGTACTGTTCAAGTTTGAGATGTTGATCTATTTTGCTTTCATGTCTTCTTTTGCTTTAATGGAAAGGAAATTTCCAAAATACACAAAGTTGTTTGTTTTAAGCCTTCCTCGTTTGTTTGCTTCTGTAGATTTCTTCTAAATTATTCAAAACAAGCTGCATATATATATATATATATATATATATATACTCACCATAACTTGGAAATTATGGAAATATTATGCGAATTGTCGCCCTCCAGCATTGACTCGTTCTGGTGATAGATTGACTGAGCACAATTTATTATGTTCGGTGAATATATACTGTATATATTGGTCAAATTTAGGAAAGCTTCTTTGAGAATCTTAAAGAGTACATTCCTCAATATTTTTAAGGGCTTATTTTGGTTTATGGAGTGTCCGACAACAAGTTTATGTACATACATGATGTAAAAATACTATTATTTCGTAATAATAAGCAGTTTTTATTACCTTACTTCTTGACTGACTCTCAAATGATTCGTTCCGCGATTCATCTGTGTAATCTCCGCCTTTCCGCCAGCGTAGTCTGATCTGATTGGTCAGATAGTGTAGTCTGCTGTGATTGGTCAGATGGTCTAGTCTGCTGTGATTGGTCAAATGGTCTAGTCTGCTGTGATTGGTCAAACGCGTTCAGCATGTGTCGCAAATGGACCGCCTATCATTACTGCTGTATTACGGTTTGCAGGTGGTTGGATATTAACAGTGTATAGAGAGAGATGGCGTCGATTTTACCTTACCAGTTCGAGCCCGAGTCTGACGAATCATTCTTTAATCCTTATACAGATGCCAGTAAGAAAAAGGACTGTTTTAGACACTTCTCTTGTAACAGTTAGTTATCACGGCATACAGTGTACGGTGTTCGTATCTTCAGATGTTATTATAACTATAGTACACCACGCAGTTCTTGAAATAAAGACTTTGCGAGTTAATATGGTTGAACACTTACATTAGCGCAACGAGTTTATAGCTAACGTTAGGTAAACAAACAGTAACAACCCCAAAAATAACGGTAACGTTAGCTAAACACAGACATGAGATAACGTCACACAAATTTAATTTTAAGTAAAGACAAAAATAAAGAGTCACACTTACAGGTTGTGATTCGGTGGAGCTTACAGGTCCAAATAAAGTTGGTATTGCAACATCTTTTAAGGAAAGACGTTTAATGTATCCTGCAGTAAAGGCGCCAAGATTGATGAAGCAATCTTCGGTAAAATGACGCGCGCAAAGTAAAACGTTCGGTTTATACTCCTTTGGTGTCGTTTGAAAAATAAATAGTAACCATTTTTTCCTCAGAAGTTCTTCCTTTGGTAGTGAAAATAAGACTGACTTAGTTTCACTACATAGAACACAGCTTCTCTTAGACATGATGCACACGTCACGAACGAGCTAGTACAGTGTTTGGGGAGGAGAGAGTTAAGTTTTCGCAGTCAGTAGGCGGGGATTTTTCTAGTGACGTAGGTACATTGTGGTTAAAGATTCGGACAGGTCATGGCTTGTTCGCGTGATTCAGAGTCGATTACCTTTTTTATAAGCTAATAACTTTGTTATTCGTTCACCTTCGGATTTACAACTTGGCAGATTGCTTACATTCAAACACGGCAAAATTAAACACTTCATGAAATGTATTTTTTATGATCTCGAGGAATGTACTCTTTAACTAATAACTGGTGGTATGCTTTAGTTATTTTGTTTATCCTATTCATCTAAATTGCCTGACAAATGTATGCAAGCTAGCACATTTCAATTACTTAATGCCTGGTTTACATATCAATGAGGCGATTCTGATGACGTTATTAATTTGACTGTGTTCAGCTGTCGTTTCTCCATAAAGTAGCACGTATGCCAATGATATACTGCCTTAGCCTTAGCGAAACTTTAGCTTACTCATTAGCTCATAAGTGATGGATGTTAGCAAAACAATATTTGCAGTTTGTCTTTTGGATAATTAGGTGTGAATTCGAAAGCACACGTAGCTAGTCTGTTCATCACCACTCACCTCCACACCAAGACAAACGCTACTGGAAAGGAGGGAGGGCTTCACTTCTGTGGCTCTCTGCCTGATGTGCCAAACGTACTATACACACAGCTGTGCTGCGCGTGCGCGCTATGTGTGGCTGCGCGCTTGCGTGGATACGTGGATGGGAGAAAGGCATCGGAACTCTCAACATTTCCTGACCTGAACTGACATTTTCTAATTGTTTGACAAGGAAAGCCGTGCGCAAACAGAAACACATACGCGTGCACATTCATATATCCATTTATATAAAAAATCCCAGAAAAAGGGCACTTTCTCTCGAGAAAGAAAATGGGCCTGGGCTCAAGCCCCCAAAGCCCCCCCCTCTGCACGTGCCTGGCCAGGGGAGCAAGTGGGGGTAAGGTGCCTTGCTCAAGGGCACCTCACTCTTTACCCGCCGGCCCTGAGAATTGAACCGGCAACCTTCTGGTCACGAGTCCGACTCTAACCATTTGGCCCAGGACCAGCACAAACCAGCATCAAAACATACCAAACCAGCATATGCTGGGTTTTTCAACAGGGCATACAGTTTATATGACCGAAAAATAAGTCTGCCAACTCAGACCTCCGTTTTTAAGCGGACTCTGGTACAGTTCACAGGTGCGTACCCGGGTTCGAAAGACAGTGTTCACATTATCCAAACGAACCAAACTCTGACGTTAAGCAAACCCGGTTGCGCACCAAAAGTTCTAATGTGAAACCACCCTTAGATTCGGCCATACGCCAAAGCAAAATGGGCTTTAGCATTTTTTATAACCGAGAGAGAGCTACAGATGCCTAGAAAAGACACAGGGTTCAGGTGGTGATAGTATGCAAATAGCTCAAAAGGCCTACAGTTAATTGGCATTCTGGCATAATCTGCCAATTATGTAAAAACCTGCACCTGCAGATACATGTCATGAGAGGGTACTAGCGCTGCTAAAGTTACTGTTTTGAACTACAAATGTTTTTCAGGAGTGCATGCTTAATAAATAATTAACATAGTAAATAAATGTGTTTTAAGTATTGTCATAGAATTTTTTATAATGAGCAATACTGAGGAATATGAGCGATACTGAGGAATAGAGAGCAGGCTGACTGATTGCTATGCCGATGTGTATAATGTTTGCTTGTTTGAAAAGTATTTAACACAATATTTGCCCAATATATTTGAAAACAGAAATGGTTTATTTTTCATTGACTAGGTAGGTTGTAAATATCTCGCTTGTCTATTGTTTTGTCCCTACTCAAATGAAAAAAGAAAGTTGCATTTTCATACCGAATTTGCATCTCTAAATGACCTGACCTTTTCACTGAAAGCTGCTGGACAACAATCAAAGCTCCTGATAGTCTAGACTAGACTAGCTGAAAGCTTTGAAGCCAACCGCTCTGGTTGTATTGCCTGTGTGGCATTTTCCCGCAGCACTACATCAGCAGGGAATGTGGACACGCACTCAATAACCCATCAATACGGATCACAGGCCACAGGACCAAGAGGCATTTCAAAACTTACTCTATCAGAAGCTCTTCTGTAGACACCATCTTTACATAAATGGAGCCCTAAATACGTTATCTCATTTGGGAAAGAAGCGAAAATGTGATGACGTCTTAGTCCACTCTCAGTACTTTTAAAGAGGGGGTGAAGTGAGCCGTTGGTTGCAATTAGCAACCTCACCTCTAGATGCCGCTAAAAATCACACAATGGTCGTTTCAGTTTTAGTCTGTTTCTCACACAGATTTTATATAGCTTCAAAAAACTTAAGAGCAATATTGTTTTTGGTGCTGTTGTGTTCATTTTGAAGCTTTGACACTACAGTTCCTGTTTATTATCACTGCATGAAAGAAATCAAAAGTAAAGTCTTCAGCATTTTTAGCAAATCTCCTTTTGTGTTCCACAGAAAGCCATATAGATTTGGTGGAATAAATTAATTTGTAATCTCTAACGTCTCCTGCCAGTTGTCTTGAAGTTAGCTTTACTTCCCACTGCTTCAAAGCTCATGTCACCAATAGTTGGTGTGCACATTGTGTGCTGCTGGGTGTTCAATTTCACGTTCTTGTTACTTGACAAGACCTTTTGATATTTTCAATTTCACAGTCCTTCCGATCCGACAAGTTCATTGTACAACAGAACTGATACGTACCTTCAGGTTAAGACTTCACTCTCCTCCAAAAAAACGTTTATTCTTTTAGACCTTTGTACTTCTGCAGCAGTAGTTTCTTTTTTTTTCCTGTGTTTATAGCAGACCAGTGTGGTAGTTTGATGAAATGTTAGATTATCAGTATTACTTGTTTTAGTGTTAATGCATTATGCTAATCAATACATATGTCCCATAAATATTGTATATTTTAGGTAGGGTTGTTCCGATGCCGGTAAAAAATTCTGGTATCTGTATCTGCAAGTTATTGAATCCATGTACTGATCCCATACCATTTTCTTAAACAGGACCTAGTTATGCCCGCTAGCTTTGCTTAACGCTGCAAATGGGAAATCACTTCTTCCTCGCTGCTCAGAATGCAAACACAGAAAGTTGTTCTGTGTCGTCACAAGCAACCACTGTATAGAGCAACGAAGAAGAAATGAAAACTTAAAATGCTGCGACTTAATAAAAATAAATACTGTCAAATGTCTGTCAGGTAATAAAAATACTCTAGTTTACTGAATGTATTTGTTCATATTTTATTAAGTGAGAAGTCTGAAGCACACCATAAAATAATTCTATCAATTACAATCTATCAGGGCTAGTAGTAAATACAGCTGTATACAGATACACACCCAGGTATCGGATCAGTACTCCGCATCGGCCGATACCCTGAGCCCAGGTTTCGGTATCGGGAAGGGAAAAAGGCTATCGGAACATTTCTAATTTTAGGGCTGTTCAATGATTAATCGCAGTTAATCACATCCAGAATAAACGTTTGTAACATAATATACAGTATGTCTGTGCATATTTATTTTGTATTTATAAACATACACGTACAGTACATGTATATATTTAGGAAAAATTTGCTGTTTATCAATTAAATTATATTTAATTATGAATTAATTTCTATTTTTTATGTATATATGCATGTGTATGTGTTTATAAATACAAAATAATATGCACTATGCAAAGTTTGTTTATAACACAAATTTTTATTCTGGATGTGCTTGATCGCGATTAATCGTTGAACAGCCCTACTACTGTATATTTTAGGTCTAATGTATATGGAAATTTCTATCCAAGATCTTTTAAGTTCATCTTAAAATTCTGTCATCATTTGCTCACCCTAGTGTCATTTCATACCTGTATAAATTACTTTGTTCTGATGAGCACAGAGATATTTGGAAGAATGTTAGCAATTTTAATTTCTGTTCAAAATCACTAAGTGGGTTTCCATCACTCAGGTTTTATTCGCATTTTGAAGTTTCGCATCAGAAACGAGTGATGGAAACGCCAAATTTCGAATTAAAAACCCTTAATTCGCAAAAAGTTTTTACGCTCGCTTGAGGTGGTTTTTCATTTTTGCGAAAAAGAGTTAATGCGAATAATGAGAGATCGAAACGCATTTGCCGAATAAATTCCTCCAAAAAGTCACGTAATTGCGTAAATGAGACTGCGTAACCTGACTAACCAGAGAACTGATCTTGTTACACAGCATCAAAAATGTTGTTATGGACATTCTTAAATGCTAAATCTCTATAGAAGACACTAGGGGCAGCTGTAGTGCATCTGCATATTGCATATTTTAGTGTATATATTGTTACTAAAGCATGGTAATACTTGTAAAATGTACCACCACAACACAATCACTTAAAAAAAAACTAAAACATATACAAATTACCTGCAGTACAATTTAATATTATTTAAGCAAATCTCAGTGTGAAAACCAGTCTATCAAAATTTCATTAACACACAAGTAAAATTGTACTGTAGTCTTGCAAGTGAGAAAAAATTTGAAATCAAATTTTAATGGTGGCTTCAATTCACACCTGATCAATTTACTTCATTTACAAGTGTTTGGTGGTTGTATTATTGACAGTAAAAGCCTAAACCTTAAATATATGATGACCCAATTTTTTCCGATGTATTTCCAAGAAAAAAACATAGCTTGTATTCAGAACAATATGGTCGTTTCAATCGCTGAATCAAAAATGAATGAGAATTAAATGTCAAAGCTCAAAAACAGACAATTAATCGTCATAATCACCAAAGCCCTAAAACAGACAATTAATCGCAATGATTTATTAGACAATTAATCGTCAATCGAATTTCATAATCGTGACAGCCCTAGCCTGAGCAAAGTCGTCAAAGTATTTCTGTAATTGCCTCTTAGAACTGTCACAACTGTGTTTCCCAAACAGCAGTCATCCACAAAAGCACCGCATTTTGTGTTATTGTGTTTCTTAATCGTCGGCTTGCGCAAGTTTTATTATATATGAAAATTATTATATTTAGTGGCTTCTCTTACTTTTCTTACTGATATTTAGTAGCAGTTTATTAGGAAGTGACGGTTGACTAGTTGGATGGAAACGGTGCTTATTCTAAAATGTTTTATGCGATATTCCAATTTTGCGCATAAGCTAAATTCGCAACTTTGGATGGAAACCCGACTGACTGCCATAGTAGGAAAAATTAAATGGTAGTCAAAGGTGCCCCAGAACTGTTTGTGTTCCTAAAATCCTCAAAATATCTCACTTTGTGTTCATCAGAACAACAAAATATACAATTTGGTTTCCTACTATGGTAGTGGATGATGTCACAGAACTGAAAATTTGCTAACATTCTTACAAATAGCTCTCTTTGTGTTTAAAAGAACAAAGAAATGTATATAGCTTTGAAACAACCTGAGGGTGAGTAAATGACAGAATTTTTATTTTTGTGAAAACTATCCCTTTAATGGCATGTTTTTTTAGCAAACTGGATGCATTTTTTTTTTTAAATCACCTAAACTGTTAGTGGCTGCTCCCTTGTATGAAAAACATGCTGTTACACTGCAGTGTAGTTATAATATCTACCAGCAGGGGCTATCCAGCCAAACAGGTGCTGTTATGTTCCTGCCTCCTTTGGTCATTTTTTCCTCTTTGCTAGTCATAGTTTTGCCTTCATGAGGCTTTTAGTTTGGTTTCTTATTCACAGTGGACTCCATTGTTTTGCCAGTCTTTAATATTGACAGTTAGCAATGAAGTAAAATTGGGGGTGATTGGTAGCATCACCTCTTAACAGTGAGAAATATATTACAAAGCCTTAAAATGATTTGTTAGATTACAATCAATGCTTGAATCGAGAATGTTAGTCTGCTGCCTTCATCTGATTTTTACAGGTCATTTCTTTTCTGCTTCATGCAGTAAAATCATGCATGAAATAACCTTTTGCTTATACTGTAGGAATGCCTTAATGTTGTAAATTTCCCAGCGCTTTGGGCGAAATGCCACACTGTGCACTTCGGTAACCACATACGGTACCCTTTCACGACAGCTCTGAGCTGTTTGATACTATCCCACAATCCTGTTTGTGTGTTTTTCTGACCTTAAATTGCTTTGCTTTAGATTGGCCGCTGATGTCCGATGATTTATTTCATGGGTCGAGCAGTGGCCACAGTGTCATTATACTCATGGCCTCTTCTCATTGAGCAATCTCAAGAGGCAAAACTGCAAAGCTTCATGTTTTTTGCAGTAAAGCATCCGGGCACATGGATGAGAGTGTGTTTGAAATGAGCAGTACAGATACTCTGTCTCAGTTTAAAGCTGCTCGCTCATTCATCGGTCTGCCCTGCTTATGCATGTTTTACTGCTCTGTTAAAGCTGACTTCAGCAATATTCTCAGCTGAGTGACATTTGAAGTGTTTTACAGGGCCCATAATAATACAATGGGAAGTTCATCCTTTTTATCTATTCAATGACAAGTGTTGGCTACATATAATATATTTGTGTGCATATGAGAGCATGCAGACATGCACGTATACACATCTCTGTATCTCTCTCTCCATTTGTCAGATTTATTGGAAAATAATTTGTCTAAGGTGATAATTTGGCTAGATATTTTAAAGAATGTTGGTAACCGAACAGCGCAGCACCCATTCACTTCTATTGTAGTATGTACACAAAACCAATGCAAGTGAATGGGTGCCGGTTGACAACATTCTTCAAAATATCTTATTTGGTGCTCTGAGGAAGTAAGAAAGTCATACAGGTTTGAAATGACAAGAGGGTGAGTGAATGGCAGAATTTAAATTTTTGGGTGAACTATCGCTTTAATGTCATATCACAAAAATGGTAATTTGTCATTTACTTATTGCCTTCATGTTGTTATGAACCCGTATTTCCCAGTAGAACACAAATGCAGATGTTAGGTAGACTGCGTTTCTGTGAACTGAATGTAAATGGTTACTGGGGCTTTTCAGGTCTTGTTTACAGCTGTTTACGAAATAGGCTGGAAAATCTCCTCTCATGGCTCTCAAATCATATTGGCCTTGTGCACAGTAAACACGGCACCCAAGAAACCAGGTCCATTTGGTTAGTGTGCGTCTTGAAGTTTAGTTCTTCCTACATTTCCATTTATGTTCCATGGTTAATTCCTTTAATTGTGTTGGTCTGTTGTGCAAAAACCTAATACAAGAGTTGACTATCGAGTAAGTGTTTGTGAAGCAATGTTTGAGTGACGGAAAGCTCTTTTCCCTTGGTCTCTCATAGATCGAAACTTGGCTTATGACAAAATGTCTTTTTACTGTATATTGACAAGCTGTGCTTTTCCTGACAGATGCCATGGTATTCTAGTATAGTATTTCAATATTATTGTTTTTTTAAGTAGAAATGTTTTAAATCTTTTGTGCTTTGGTGTTCAGAACATCATGTTCTGAATGAAAGATTATGAGAATTAACTAAAACGTTAGTTCCCTGATGACATTGTCATATGTTCCCTCACATACATATTGCATGGACTAGAAATAACTCTATTGGATTTGTTGTTGTCTAGCTATGGTGTTCTTTTAAAGCCTTCTATCACCTCCATTTTAGTGCAAATATACATGAGACTGAACATGTACTTTAACAAAAAAAAAAGTAAAACCACTTGCGATTGAGTTATCAGTGGCTCCTGCAACAAAACAATGACCCAAACCACCAATCAAATCCACAAAACACCCTCTCTATAAATAAAAATCAAGGGTTAAGAAGTGGTCAAGTCAGTTAAACCCTAGATCTTTACCCCATAGACAAGCTGCAGATGAACCTGAGACGAGTGATGCGTGTAGGAAATCCCTGGAAAATAACCGTGTACTAGTCCGGTCGATGTAGGAAGCCAATGAACAATTACACAAGCTTACAACTGGTTTTCTGGTGGGTTCTGTTGAGGTGTGCTTATCTTTATTTCACAGCTGACTTTGTTCGACTTTTTCATTGAACACATTAGTGTTATGTGTGGTTTTTCAAAGAGACAGCTTATGTCGATATGACATGACTTCAGCTGTCGATCGCAGGTGACTATGCATAATCTTTTATTCATTCGGCCCTCAGGTGAAAGTCAAAACGGACTCGCAACAGCAATCACTGACTCCCACAGTGGACTACTGAGAGAACAGAATGATGAGATTCGCCACATACGGTCAAGCCGTTGGCATGTTGAAAGCTCGAAGGTGATGTTTGTCCGTGTCAGGCGGCGCCCACTCCACGCTGATGCTCCTTTAAAAGTCCAACTTTAAGACTAGATCTGTTTTTATCAAGACATTCCCGGCACAGAGAATCCGGTTGCTTTCCGTTCTTGAATTCCTTTGTGCTACTTTGTGTCTCCAACGACTGTAGTTTGTAACAGATTTGAGTTTTTTCACGTTATCCTATAATTAAAGGGGCAGCCCTTTTCTAAGTGTTTGTTTTGAATATTCATGGCGCCCATTAATGTCAGATAAGATTTGTTGTAGACTCTGTGTACGAGCAGTTCGGTGTATTGCGTTAGAAGGTATTTACATGCAAAAATATGCAGGACGATATTGTGATGCTAATCCTCTCTCTCTAAAACTCAGCACATTTGTTATAGTAGATCCTGTGAACGGGATCTCAAGTTGTTACAATATTTGAGGAAGACAGAATATCAGCGTGCGTGCAAACAGACTAACGGGACCATCTGTGGATACGAAAGCTATTTCCACAGCGTGGTAATGAATAATCAAATCTATTGTTGGCCATTCTAGCATGGAAATAATGTAAATGGCAGACTCGTGTGTATTCTTGAAATGGTGTGATGTCATTTAACTGGCAAAAATAAGAATATTAGACCAAGTACATACTGTATAAGCAAATATTTTTGTGCGTCTTTAAGTCTCAACCAACCCTCCTCTTCGGATTGGGTTCTCATTGATTTGCGATCAATTACAGTCCTTTGAGAAAGATCTCTAATCGTGGCTTTTTACTCATTGTAATGGTAAATTGTGTCCCTGGAGCATCATAGTGACTATAATCTCACGTCACTTAAGGATGAATTTGAAAGCGCCTGCGATGGGTGCCTGAACTGCTAACCCCATAAAACAATGCACTTTATTGATTTAACCTCAGTCCATAAGTCAAGCGTCACCCGTGGGGTCCTAAATGACCGACTCATCCTTTATCAGTAATGGTGTGCATCGAAGATTGAAATGTGAGCGAGTGGTGCAAAATATATGAATATCTCAAGACATCTTAAACCTTGAAAGCTTATTGAAAAGGTTCGTTTAATTTGACGTGGAGCTTTGGCTCCAAATCCGCAGGGCTGGATCTCGAAAGCGCTCTCCTGCCAGAACCGACCGCCTCGGATGCGCTCACATGGTCTGCATGCACGCCTCCCCGCAACTACCTGTAGCTGAAATACAGCAGTGCTCGTTGACAGCCGCTCGGTTCTTTCATACAAAACCTGAAGTGGAAGCACCCCCAGCCCGTTATCACCCTCCCCCTTGCCTCTTTCTTTCACACACACACACGAACGCTGTGGCGAGGCAGACGCTCAGCAGTAGGATGGATCCTGACTACTAAAGAGCAGTGGAGAGCGAGGAGGGGGGCAGCTAGCTTGCAAAAGAGAGAGAAAGGAAAGCAGCAGCAGGAGAGGTACATAAATTCTCATTTCTTGAAGAAAGAAGCGTTCGCTGTCCAGGCGACGCCGCCACCACGTTGGCTTTCCAAAACGACGAGCGTTCTGCAGCTCCAGGAGAGACGAGGAACCCAGTGGCGTACACAGAGGAGGGCTGGAAGTGGGTCTGTGACCCTTGATTTTCACCAGGGGAGTGGTACGGGGGGGACGAGCAACAGACCGACGACTCCGGTAGTCTTGCCATTCACGAATTGATTCCATGCCATTGTCATAGCGATGTGAAGCCGTTCTCCGTGACTGGAGGAGGCAGGCTCCAATCAGCTGCTGAGGCACATCTGCTCTCTCCAAGCAAAACCTTTCTGTTGCGTTCTCGTTTCCACACTTTCTCCTGTCCGTCAGCATCTTTTCATTAGCCTTTTCTCTCTGTTGTTCCTCTCGGACGACATCCTTGCGACTTGGTACTGTCGTTGTGTTTGGTTCCGCATGGAATGACAACTGCTTTTTCAGAGGTGGCAGGAGAGGTTACGGAGGGGCTACGTGAAGCAAGAGTGTGGATTATGTGAAACTGGAAATTGGTCCTGCGAAGAACGTTCGTCCTCGAAGACGTCCAGCCTGGTTGCACACCTTAAGGGAGGAAATTTCTTCTCTTTGCTTAAGCAGGGTTTCACAGGACACAGCCCACCGATGACAGCCATGAAGGGAGATTCGGAAGACAGCATCGAGAGCACCAGGCCGTCCAATCTTCAGGTGTTTGCCAACAGCTCCACGTTGCATGGCATGAGCCACATTTTTGCCTACGGGCACATGACGTTCCGCCGCTTCCTCTGGACGCTGTCTTTTTTGGGCTCTCTGGGGCTGCTGTTGTTCGTGTGCATGGACAGAGTTTACTACTACTTTGAGTTTCCTCACGTCACAAAACTGGACGAGGTGGCGGCGCCCAACCTCACCTTTCCCTCCGTGACCTTCTGCAACCTCAATGAGT
Organism: Triplophysa rosa; assembly: GCF_024868665.1. NCBI lineage: Eukaryota > Metazoa > Chordata > Actinopteri > Cypriniformes > Nemacheilidae > Triplophysa > Triplophysa rosa. The sequence continues at coordinate 19,074,640 of NC_079912.1, read as the reverse complement.
TTCGCTTCTCGAAGATCACCAAAAACGATCTGTACCATGTCGGGGAGTTGCTGGCTCTGCTCAACGAGAACTATCAGATAGCTAATCCACATCTGGCCGAGCCAGAGGTTCTTGCCTTGCTGAAGGAGAAGGCTAATTTTGTCAACTTCAAACCCAAGTCGTTCAACATGACGGATTTCTACAACCGCACGGGCCACGATATCAATGAAATGCTCTTACAGTGCACCTTTAGAGGAGATTCATGCTCTCCTCTAAACTTCTCCACAGTAAGTGGCCTTTGTGTTAAAGTCTTTTACTGAAGTCTGCAAAGTTTTGAATTGACTCGTGTTGAAGCATTGTTGGTTTAAAATTGGTAAATAAGATGCCACAAGGATTAGGAAAGTTTCTCAAGCTTTGTTTGGCAAGCTATAAAGAAATGGCAAAGAATTACAACCAAATGCATTTATTCTCTGACTTGGATCTTAAAAACCATGGCACTTCTTGACCAAATTTAACTGTACAAATGAGCAAATAGAGGACCTTTTGACTCTTCTCATATTTTAGAATTTGAAATAAGGCCATGTAGTCCAACTTATGGGATAATAAGACTTGTTATTGTTTATTGAGACCAATAAGCAGTTATAAGTTATACAAATAAACCAAAATAAATGAAAGTGGTAGATCCTTGTAGAAACCACATGGATTGATGTATTTAACAAAAGAGTACTTTTGCATGCATTTTCAAATCACTGGTCACAGAATATGTAAATTAGTAAACGTTAAAGGGACAGTTCAACCAAAAAGAAATTATTTCAGGAATTACTCACCCTCAAGTTGTTTCAAACCTGTATGAAACCTATCTTTGTTTGGTTGAACACAAAGAAAGATATTTGGAAGAATGTTAGCAACTGAGATTTCTGGGGCACCATTGACTACCATAGTAGAATTTTTTTTTATAATGTTTTTGTTCTGTTGAACACAAAATGATATGTTTTGAAGAATTTAGGAAAACAAACAGTGCTAGGGCACCTATGACTACCATTTTAATTTTTTCTACTGTGGTAGTCAATGGTGCCTCAGAAATCTCAGTTGCTAACATTTTTCTAAATATCTATCTTTGTGTTTAACAGAACAAAGAAATTTATACAGGTTTTGAACAACTTAACCTCAAGTTATTCATGACTGAATTTTCATTTTTGGGCAAACTAACTGCATGTTTAAACAATTCATTTATTTCTTCTCTGGCATACATACAGCATTGACTAATACTCATTTGAAATTCATCACCTTTATTCTGCTCATTGACAGTTTATTTAGGTCTGAGCACAAAAGCACATACAGTACGTTCCTGAAAAATTATAATTCCTTAGCAAACACTTGGCTTTAATGTGAACTGTATTATAAAATGAGCTGCAATACAATAACCTTGACAACATAACAAATGTGAAATTGGTATTATGACATTATGCACAATGTCTTTGGTGTTTCTAGTGAAGGTGTGGTAATGTGGTAAAGTGATTTGTTTTAATATGGTTTCAAGGCAGTGTTTACCAGATTTGTTTAGTTCTGTTGCATTTGAATTTTGATTTACGTGCGCAGGATATCCGGATATCGAGTTAAATCTTGTGACTAAATCTAATTTCTTCTTCGATCTCGGTTTGGACACATGGAACAAATTGCTTCAGCATTCATTATGGTCTAGGGTAAAAAGATGCTTAACATTGCGGTTAATGTAGGCTCCCTCCCCCTGCCGTTTATGAATTTGCATGCACAATATAGAGTAAACTTACAAATAGGATGTCGCACAGGAATTAAAGTGATAGTTCACCCCCAAATTCTGTCATCATTTACTCACCCTCAACTCAACCCTTTCTTCTGCAGAACACAAAAGAAGATATTTTGAAGAATGTTGGTAACCGAACAATGGCGGTACCCATTCTCTTCTGTTGTATAGACACCAGACCAATGCACAATGGGTACAGCTGTTGTTTGTTTCCCAGCGATCTTTAAATATCATCTTGGATTGTTTTCAAGAAGAAAGAAAGCCATACAGGTTTGAAAAGATATGAGGGTGAGTAAATAATGACTATTATTTATTTTCATCACTTTAAGACTTTTGCTCTGGGCTCCAAGCTTGCTTATGTTTTTTTACTTTTTTTGTAGTTTTTTGCAAAGGTTGAATTAGGGATGTAACGATTCACCGTGAGCCCGTTGAAAATCAATTTTATAAAACGATCAGTTCTGGTCCTTCATTCTGATTGGTTGGGCCGAGGTCTAAGCCATTATAAAATACCCCGATTTATAACTGCTGTTCGCATTACATAGCCTAAATATCATTTTACTTGCTTTATTTTATGAAACCTTGCTACGCATATGGAAAAACCGTTTTATAAAAGCAAAAAGCCCCAAGAAGCAGTGGGTTACCAAGTGCATTTTATAAAGGGGGTTTTAATGACTCGTGCCACAACGCCCTTAGCTGTTATAAAATGCATAAACCCACTGCATCTTGGGGCTTTTTGCTTTAATATGTAACGATTCAAGCCGGTTGAGATGTTATTTGGATCACAATACATGTTTTGAACAGCAGGGGCCGCTGTGTTTACTGCAAACTTGGAAAATGTGGATATGCAGATATTTCTTAAATGTAAAAAACAAATCTAAGAAAAGTCTTAGTTTGTTTATTTTAAAGATACTTTTGTGTTATTTGTTTTTTATTTGATTTGTAATTTGTTTTAAAATCGCAGTTTAGTTTTGTTATTTGACATAAAATATATTTTTATTTTACAAAGAAAGGTGCTATAATTAATGAAATAATCATTTTGTCTTGACCCTTTTTGTAAAAATAAATTGTGAATGAATCTTATCGTATGATCAGTATCGTGCATCGCATGGTGAGCTGAGTGAATCTTTACATCCCTAGGTTGAATGCATGATGTATTGTGTTGCTTTATTTGTGCAATGGTCTGTTAAAATTGAACTTTATGTTTACGATTATTCTGTTTTAACATACTCGACCTTATCATTTTATTACTCGCCTCGATTTTAGGCCGCATGAATAAGCAAGGTACAAAGGGGTCTTTAGCTGGTCTAAAAGTGCAATTAACTGAGTGCAGATATTATGTTAATTCTCTAAAGTGATTCTCTTTAAAATAAGTGTTGCAGGGTAACCACAAGATGGCTTTCAGACGATATATACATAAATGCTCAGTACCTGCTTTAAACAGCGGTGTGTTGTAAAGTTGTAGTTTAGGGAGAAGTTCGAGCTTTATGAGAATTAAGTGTACTTGGGAAAACTCAAACGGCATTATCATTGACCACAGGCCCCGAGATCCTCAAGCACTCGATCTTTATCCTGCTCTTTAGCATTCAGAAGCACAACCTCAGCAACTTGCAAACATCTGTTTTCAGCTGTGATCAAACTCCGCAATCGCTCTCCCTTGATTTTCAGCACAATAACAGACACTGTACCTTTTTTTACATGGCTTTCTTCATTAACATGAGTGTTGCCTGGCAACAAGGCATCGCATTGCCACAGCAAATCATTCATGGGTAATTGCTATTGTTGTGCGTGATAACAAACCCTCTGAGATGAGATCTGAGCAGTCACTTCGCCTGTCCGTGTATGACTACATGGGTGTATATGTTTCTCTGTGGATGCAGCTTTACAAAGATTACTGTTGGCCATAAACGGCATTACTGAGGTTAGGCACCCGTCGCTATGTTCTCTGCATTAACCTCAGCCTTCCTGGAACACAAGTGCATGATGGGAGACGGACCGTAGTGCATTAGATGTTCCTGGCCATACACTGTGCAGTTTGTATTCATGTTGTGTATATACCGATCAGTATGTGTTCGCTTCCTTGTCTTGCTTGAGCGATGTAGGTGTGAGATGAAATCCAAACACTCGTGACGCATCTTTTAGTTACTGAAACATTGTTTCGGTCTGCGCGGAAACAGAAGGTGTTGTGCCAACACGAGTCAATTACGATAACAGAGTTCTGAACGCTGGAAGTCAGAGTAACAGATTTATGTGGTGGTTTGCAGCAGTGATCATTCAGCACTAAAGATTCACACATTTATTGGAAGTATGTGTCATTTCAGAGGTTTATTATAGGAGAGCTGTTAGTTGTTAAGGAAATAAGGTTTGTTGTTTTGATAGTTCTTATCAACCCGTCGTGTCCCTCTGATTTCTGGGATGGTTGAAATGACAGGCATTTGTTAACGTCATGCAGGCTTAGGCGCAGAATGGGACTTCATCCCAGCTGCATGCCCTCTCTGCAAAACCCCGTCCTTTGAAAACGAATGTCTGTATACTTTTGTAGTTCAAAGTGCATGTGACGACACTAGTTTTACGTATTGTGACAATTGCTAGGGCATTTATCACGAAATACCGTACAGTTTAATCTGGATGTTGCATTTAACTCAAAGTCAGAGAAGAAGCAAAGCAACAAAAGCACATGAACTTGTCACTCGTCACGGTAGTTTAGCTCTTGTAAGATTACTTGAAATTTAACATGATGTTCTTACATAGTTCACATTTTTTCCATAAATCTGTTTTAAGATAAAATGCTTAAATTGCATGAAGAAATTAGGAGGGTAAACCTTTTGCTAATACGCATTAAGGTGTTTCATTAGAGCAGAATTGACCTGTGCTTGTAAATCAAGTAGCGTTTAGAGAACTTTATGGGAACATTGGGGTACTTGAGGTTTGTTTGTTATTGGTGTACCACATTCACAAACTTTCTCTGTTAAACGTAACTTGTAAACTGTTTGGGAATGATGATAGCTGCTAAGGTCTAATCGGGTTTCTTCTTTGAACCAGACCATTTGATCATTATTCATCTCGACCTGCTGTGAAGATTCGGCCTTCTTTGAGTTGAGATTTACGCCGTTTTTTATTTTTCACACGGCAGCTATTGCTGTGGATCCTTCGAGACATCGGCGGATTCAAGTGGATTATAACCGTAAAGGACGAACCTCTTCTGCTCCTGCAAGGAAGCGTTTCTCAAAAGACGATGCTGTTCGTCCTCTCATGATAGTCAAAGTTTTGCCAGAAGTGTTGTTGGAAAACAGACGACATTAATAACTTTATGAAGCTTCAGGGAAATGCTGTTGTCAACCCTGTGAAGGCCGTTTTATAAACAAGTCGTAGTGGTCTAAGGGCCCAGTTTTGGCAGGAACATGAACGCCACCCCATCAGAATAAATGCTGGGTCAGTTTACCTTCAAATATGTTGCCCATTTGCAACAGTCTGTAGAAAGTGATGCTTAGCTTGATGCAAACATGCTGTCAATGTTTCATTGTATTGGACCGTTTGTCTCCGCTCTAATGCAGTGTTTGTAGCTGTGAGACACGCATTATTTTTCCCACAGGTGTTTTGCAAACGGGGCTCAACCAATTAGAATTGAGAGTTGTGAGTATCTATAATGCTGCTTTAACGCTGCCTCGGGGGTGAATTATAGCCTTGCAGAGATGCTGTATATGTGCCCTCAGTAACACACGCTCACTGATTCTGGAACAGCTTGTAGAAAGTGAATTATAGTCTGTTGTGGCAACCTGATGTACAGTTACTGTTTGTTGCTGAAACTCTTCATTTATTTATTCGGCTTGACAACATCCCAAACATTCAGCTAAGAGAAATGAAGGGAAACTCCATTCTCCCTTCTAATTGGATAATGGCATCGTATCTTTGGGTTATACTTGGGTTATACTTGGGTTATATATGTCTTCCTGTAGTTTAGTGCAGAGGTTGTGGGTTCAAAGCCCAGGGAACACACATTTGATAAATACTATATATACGGTTTCATCTTAACAACATAAACAAACGTTACTGCACATGCACACTTTTGTGACCCCAACTGAACTTCCAGTACACTTTCACAAACAATAGAGCGCCTGTAGATTATGTCTGATAACAATCAAAATAAACAGAGAGGAAGCGTTACTTGGCTAAACTTGACTCTCCAATATTTTGAATTTAGACTGCGATACCAAGCTCAACCTCTAGATGTCAATGTACCAGACGGTTTCTTTAAATGCGATCGAACTACAGGACCATTTCAAAAAATTGTTTATTTAATAAAATGAACATACACTAGTTTGTTTTCTAAATTTTTGCTGTCACCATAGAACACATATTTGTCAACTACCCAAATGTCTATAGTGCTTTAAGGTATTCAAAGGAATGCTGTATATTTGTGTTGTCACCATACAGTATCTTGCATTTACTGATGTTGTATATGGGTTTATTGTCTTGTAAACTAAAACATTCGTTGTTTTTTTGGTGATATATTAAACGTTAGTTGTTGCAAATTGTTCAAAAAGTTGACCAGGAATTTTGCCAAGACATTGTCTGGTTGGCTTACAGATGAGGGGCAATTTGTGATGATCTTGGAAGTATCGGGTAGACTTATAAATGGATCGACAATGTGTTGCCATCATTTGCCAGCAAAAATGAGTTGAAAAATAGTTTACAATAAGGTTGTATTTGTTAGCATTAATAAAACCATTAGCTAACGTGAACTAAAAATGAACAATAGTCATAATTTATTAATCTTTGCTAATTGTGTTCATTGTGCATTAACTGTTAGGTACAAATGTTTATTTCATTTAACTTTGAAATGTATTCATAAATGTTACAATTAGCATAAACTGAGATTGTTAACTGGTGTAAAATTATTGTGTGTTGTTGGTTTGTTAGCTAATGTAGAACGATGATGTTAACAAATGAAACCTTATTGTAAATTTTCTCTTTCTCTTCTCCATTCCATCCATCCAGCTCGCGTCTTATAGATCCGATTCACAAACACTCATATTAATGGATTTCATGCCAAGACATTGCATTGATTCTCTGTGTGACCGTCTCTAAATGTGTTAACATTCTACATTGATATTCATTTCCTAAACCAGCAGTATTTCATCCATTTTTGTTTTTTTTAAACCGACAAGGTTCATTGCTAGACCAAAATCTGCGGCTTCCCTTTTAATGACATTGACATTTGTTGTCGACATTTTTATTTGGGTGTTAACACTCAAGATAAGCTAGGAAAGATATGACAGGAAATATTTAAACAGGGAAATATTTTTTTAAATGTTTATTAATGATTTCATGTGAATGTGCAATAAGTCATGGTGGTTTTGCTATGCGATCTAAAACTGAAAGTAATACAGTCATGTGCGCCTGCTGCTGAAGATTTTGAGCTTTTCAGTACACAAGAACATTTTTCTGTACTGTGAAGATGAGCTCAACACATTCACAAGTTCAGTTGATCTGTTGGGCATTTGAAGTATTGCTTTGTGCTTCTAAAACATTTGTGGATCTTTAGAAAAGATTCTGGGCTTTAGATCAGGTCTAGCTGCTGTATATTCCTGGACGAGGACTGTGACAAACACACCTTTCACACATTTTTATCCCATTGACCATTCGTTATTGGACCGGACATTCAGCGTCGTCGTCCACTTGTCTTAATCGTGATATTTATTCTGGCTGATTTGCGTCCAGCGGAGCGTGGAATTTGTCATTTCAATCACAGACACGCATTCGCTCAATTTGAAGGGCACATTCGAATTATAACCGCACAGTGTGATCTGGAGATGTTCTGAACTCTCCGTCTGTCAGGGAGGAAGCAGCCAACCAAATTACAGGCTGCGATCCAGTCTGCTTGAATGAAGACAACATCTAACATCTATTGTCTGGTGCAGAGGCCTATGGCGACTGGGGGGACGAAGTTGTAATGAGAAATGATGCAACTGCAGAGACTTTGCTTTGATGTGGGTTAGGGATGCAACGAATGTCCGAAATTCTAGAGAGAGAGGGAGCGTTAATGTTGAATGACACTTTTTAATGAAGTGTTTTGATGTAGGGGTACAGCGTACAGTACATTCTTTCAGCAGTCGGTTATAGGCCTAATATAGGCTGTTCAAGAAGGGAGAGGGCTCAATTTTTGGTTTTAATTTAGCCTACTTGTTTTACTCAATTTTATTTTAAGTTACAGTATATTGTATTATATTGAAAAGCAAGACAAAATATAAAAAGCACATTTAGACCATTCGGTTTATGCAATAGTGAATAAAAGGGCTAAATACATAGAAGAAATGCGAAAAGCCATGTTCGGTATTCGGCCTTCGGCAAGTGTTTAATTATGCTTCGGCCAAGAATTTTCATTTCGGTGCAGCCCTAGTGCGTATCACAAGGCATGCATTGAAATCTAACGATGTGTGACTGTGTCTAAAGAAGAATATTGAGCTTAATTAAGAAAGTTCTGAATGTAAATGTTATATGAATGTAAAACAGACTGCGGTTAAGTGCTGAATATACACTTGTGTGTTTGTATATATTTATAATGACATTATTTTATAGGGCTGTAACGATTCACCGTGAGCCGGTTGAAAATCGATTAAAATATGTGACGATTCAAGCCGGTTGAGATGTTATTTTAATCGCAATACATGTTTTGAACAGCAGGGGCCGCTGTGTTTACTGCGAACTTGGAAAGTGGATATGCAGATATTTCTTAAATGTAAAAAATCCTAGAAAAGCACAGTCTTATTTTGTTTTTATTCATTTTTTATTTGATTTGGAATACGTTTTAAACATTGCAGTTTAGTTTTATTATTTGACATCAAATATATTTTTATTTTACAAAGAAATATGCAGCATTTGAGAAATAATAAAAGCCAGTTTTTCATTTCTAATTTGTGTCGGCTCATTTTGCAAAAATAAACCGAAATGAATCGTATCGTGAGATCAGTATCGTGAATCACATTGCATCGTGAGCTGAGAGAATTGTGAATCATCCCTATTATTATTTTATTATAATATACATTATTTTAGATTTTGTTTGCTATGATAATTCACATGCTTTTGAGGCTTGTTATATTTGTAAAAAAATGGGCTCCTGTGAAGCTCTTCTCTCGTGAAATGTGTCCTCTCTCATAGACGAACTTAAAGTTGAAATGCTCACTGTAAGAAAGTTCGGATTTTTCAATGAACCGTGTTTCGGTCCGCTCCATCGGTGCATGAAACGAGAATCATTTCTGATGAGGTAATAAGGATCTGGAGGTGGAATGGACCCATTAATTGTTCAGAAAGGTTGAGCTGATATGGCTTTGTCTTTAGCATGATTAGTTCCTTAATGAAGGTTAGAATGTGTCTATTCATTCTCCAGACAGAAATCTCCAGATCTACAGATCAGCTCTGGTCTCCAGTAACTCACAATCAGTGATTAAATTAGATCTGTTGTCTCTGATGTCTGAATTATGAGTTTACGAGCAGGACAAATGGTCATATCCTAAATGTGATGTGTATGTGTGTCTTGGTTACATACTGTTGGAAAAGTAACAATATGACTTTACTTACTAACCTTAAGTGTTGTAATGGCAAGACTGTCTTCAATTCTAAAATGTAATTTCCTAAAATTCCAATTATCCAAATGTAATGGAGATCTGGTATACTTGTAACACTCAACAACTAATGCATTGGCATATCAGGTTTGTGTGTGTACGGTTCAATACCTGTTAAAGTAATTGATACCTTGAATGAGTGATGGAGTGGAATGTCATTTAAAATACATTTAAATCAATGGGCCTCATTCATTAAACATGAGCGGAACGATTTTTTGTGTACATCGTTCGTAAAGTCGTTTTGACGCAAATTTTCGGATTCATGAAAATATTAGTATTTTCAAAATGTTAGTTGTACGAAAGAAATGTACACCTGCTCCATACCACGTGTAAATAAACTACACGTAACGTTCTGTATTCTTTTAGACAAACTGATGACACTGTCACGGTATGACAAAGGAGAGAACCCAAGCGCAGGCAGCGGGGATGAAGGGGTTAACAAAATAGATTTTATTAAATCAAAGAAACAAAACAAAGACCCGTGATGGGGTAAAACACGGGAACAAGAAAAACACTAAACAAGAACAAAACAAAGACTAACTAAACAATAGACTGAATAAACACTTGACAAACTAAACTAAACTAAACACTTACTGAGACGACGAAACCGGAACAGGCAATACTGAAACATACTAGACGAGTGAATACTGAATACAATGACCGAGCACAGGACAATGAAACATGAGGGTATTATATAGTGCAAGTGTTTTCCGCGCGGTTTTAGACGCAAAATGTGAATCGGGCCTGAGGGTTGCGGATATTCCAAATCACAGCAACCAATGTGTCTCTGGAATAACGAGCAGTGCCTCCAAAGCGTTCTCAAGCGCCACCAGCTGGTCGTTTTCAGAAGAGCGCCAGGAATTATTATTTTAGCTGGCTAAAAATGCTTTGGTGGACACAGTTTCATTGATTAATTTTTTGGTAAGCATATAGCCTATTAGTCTCTTATGTATTTATGCAATATAATGTAGCCAAACCAGAGAACGAAGTCCAGAGGATTCCAGCATTCCTAGATACGTAATTTGCGCTGCTGTAATTCGTAGGTGGGGATTATTCTAATTGTGAGTGAGCGTGCATGCGCGCCCTGTTTACGAATGATTGTAATTCATTAACATGTACACATTTTACTATGAGATCTGACGTTTACGAAGCATTTGTGAACCTGGAGAAAAGTTTTCGGGAAGGTCAGTTTTACGCACAAATTAGGAACAAATCGGAATTGACTCATATTTACGAATGTTTCATGAATGAGGCCCATTGACTTAAAAGGTTTTATGGTATGGTTAAAATGGTAGCTGTGGTCGTCGCTCCGTTTATGTGGGTTAAGGTTTTATGGTTCACGCTAAACCATTGATTTATCACTTTTTCTTCTGCCTTATTCTCATTATAGACCACGTCGCAAGATGTACAGCAAACACTGGTCCAACAGCACATCTGGTTTCATTTATTATTTTATTTGGTAAAATCTTGTGTATATAATTAAAGATATTTGTTTAACATTTTGCTCTAGTTATAAATGTTCTGCTTGTTGTATTTTGTTCAAATGTGCAGTGCTGAAAACCGAAACGGGTACGTTTTCCTGGACCAGTCTTGTTCACGTTTTCCGAAGTTGTCTATAAATTCAGAATGTTTTCCGTTAGCAGGTGCTTAATGACATTCATGTTTCCTACCTAATGAGATTTATACATTGTACATATACATTTTCATTTTATTCATTTAGCTTTTTTTTCTTTTTTTTTTACAGTATTTTAGAGTAGAATTAGTTTCAGTATTGTCTGATCTTTTTTTCTAACTAGCTTCACACGCGCCTGGCCCGAAGTTATAACTTCCAGTCTGTGTTTGGTTATGGTCTGGCCAGTGGCTAATAATATATTTAATTTATATTATTATCAATTTATGTTGATATTTTATTGTATAGTAATTACAATAAAATTCAATTAATGCATATTAATTTGATTAAATAATTTGTTGAATTTGTTATCAGAAATAATCTACAGGGACTCTATTCTTTGTGATGTGTACCAGAAGTTAAGTTTGCACCACAATAGCGTGCATGTGCAGTAACGCTTTTGTTTCTTTGAAACTGTCTACAATCACTGGTTACATACGTGTTGTTTTTGGACCTGTTTTGCTAACGGTATGGCAGTTTTGTTTATATACTTCATATGTAATGCATCAGATGGATGTGTTTTGTATTGACTATAGTGTAGTACGCATTACTGTAAAACATGTTGCATCATTCCTGGTTGGGGTGCAGGGTAACATCGGCCTTTGTGTACTTGTTAATTGAATTGAATCTGACTCGGGTCAGTTTAATAAATGTAATTGACACAGTTAATGCCTGCTGACCTGTCAAACATGCCCAGATTTTAAAAGCTTTAGGCTAAGCCTTTTCCTAATGAGCCCAAATCGAGCAGTTTTACAATCGTCCCTGGCCTTGCCGGTATATTTCAGCAGCGTTTAATGCTATGAAACCCACCTTCGAGTGTTAAGGTTACCGAGTAGCCCTAGCTGCAGATCTAATGATTTTTAGGCCGCTAGCTCTTGTTTTGGAAGGGGGTAGAATAGCTCACATTGTGTTCTGGATCAATGTCATCGATGGTGTTTACTGTGATGAGATGCTGTTTTCTCAGTGACGGTGGAAATGTGGGAGCGCAGATGAGCATAAGGGAACGGTTGACATCTGAAATCGTCTCTCTGCCAGGTCTTATCTGCACATGCTTTCCTAATACTTGCCACTGGGCTGATGAAGCTACATCTCTATTGTGTTATTGAGTTGACACCTAGTGCGCGAACGACTCGCGTTTGTGCATTTCTCAACGTCTGCTTACTGTCAAAACGTGTTGTGAATGGAATCTTATCGCAATAATTGCAGCGGCTTTAGATGCTAGAACTGCAATAACAATTCACAGTGATGATATTCTCATTTCCGTGTTTGATTCTGTGCATACTTAAAGAGAGAGAGTTCACCCCAAAATAATTCATTTTGTCATTTATTCACCCTCATGTCATTCAAAACCTGTATATGGCTTTTTCTTCTGTGGAATACAAAAGAAGATATTTTGAGAAATGTCGTTTTTTGGGTGAACTAACCCTTTTAATGCAGCGTTGTTTGTTGTATGAAATTTGCATTATGCCTGTTTGTTTATTCTTCCATTCCCTCGCTGAATTTGTTATTTACATGAATGCTATATTTGCTCTAAGATTAATGTTAATTATTACACACCTTTATGGTTACAGGAGCAGGGGTGTGTTTTGTGATCTGAAGATGATGACAGTGGTTTTGTGCAAATGTGCGGTAGACCTTCGGAAAGCTTTAAAACAAATATTTGATTGGGTTTAGTCGTGCATTGTTTTGTTGTGAATAAAAAATAAGATGTTGTTGACATTTTGGTAAACATTCAAAATGGCTGAGGGGAAAATGGGTTTAAGGAAATGTGTGTTCATTTCACCTGCACGTCCTGACACCTGGGGGTATTTAGTGCTTAAATCTTGACAACGGAAATACCCGTGAAGCTCACAAAGAAACAGGATTTGCACTCAAATGTGTTTTATCTCTGAAAACACATTGCATAATAAATACAAGGTAAATACACAAGTATGGCGTACAGATGCAAGCACTGTCGGATTAAACTTTTGAGCAAAACTTGGGCTGTTTGTGGGCTTGGTGAAAATGATTTGCTATCGCGCTTAAACATGCAACTGAATTGAATTCTTTATACACTTCAAATGGAGACTGCTACTTACGCACGTCTTGAACAATGAGTGCCGCTTGCAAACTGCAAGGTCACGGACAAATAGTGACGTGTTGAACAAGCTCGCAGATTTTTATTAATGCCCTCAAAGCACTCATGTAGCAACCCATGCTTCACTCATCAGATAAATATCAAATATACTGAGGCACACGGTTGCCATGGCAACGGCACACATCTTCCGACAGTCGGCGATGGGCTTTATTCAGTCTAGCACAGTTTTATATCAGTACTAATGGTCTTATCAATAGGCACTTTTTGTATGACAGCCGTCTCGCTTTTTCACTTGAAACAATGCGTGAAGAAAATTTATGTTTTTAACGCAGGACGTACGTCAAATAATAAACTTTTAATGCATGAGAAAAAGGCTGTGAAAATGTAAGAGATGCGATGGCTGTTCCTCACTCGGGTGTTTAATACTCGCTTTATGGAAGGTGAGCGCAGATTTGTGTTCCGTCCTGTAGATCGTGACAGGAGCGAGATGGGCCGTATCAGTCACTTTTATTCTGCGGTTGAGGTCACATTGAGCCGTTTATGTAATGTTGCCATGAGAACAGTAAAAAGCATCGCAATGGTTTTAGTCCCAGGTACAGAGATGTGCAGTTGTAATGACTTCTGAAACCGAACTGTTCCAAAAGCCTGTACTAAAACATGGAGATGAATTCGTTCCTTTTATAGACCGGCTGGCCAGGGTTATGAGTTTATAGTGTATGAAGATTCTGAAGTTCTTATCAAATCTAACTAATCTCCTTTTGACATGGGGTTTTTTTTTGAGGATGCGGTGCAGACACATTTTTTGGCATGGTAGATCAAATCTATTTTGATCATTTGAAAATGTTCATTTTGGTCTAAAAATCCATCCAAAAAACTGATCCAGCTGCATCATGGCCAGTTCTTGTTTACAGTCAGAAAAGTAACATACCATTTTAATTTATATAATTGTAGTATATACAGTACATAAGAAAAGTGGGCAGACTTTGGAAAAGAATGGGATCCTATCGGGATAATGATCTAATGATTTGTTTTCCAGATTTGGAAGGGTTTTCATTTCTCCCTTCTGTTCTGCTGAGAGCTCTAGGCTCTGTGATGGTCTTTACTATTTCTGTGTGCTGTTCTTCTGTTTTGATGATTATTAATGTTGTCAGAGACATCTGCAGTAATAGCGAGAACAACACCAACAGGTAAAATAACCATGGAAATAGTCGTATTTGTTTTGAACTTGTAATATTGCAATTCTTTTTGTTTATAGTTAGTCAAAGCTGTGTATTAAAATCTATACTTGTTACTTTGCATTAGATGTCTGGACTAGTGAAATTACATTTTAAACGCATTCAAATGTATTTTTTCCATAAAGGGATAGTTCTGTCATCATTTACTCAACCTCTTCATTTCAAACCTGTGTGGACCTCTGCAGAACACAAAAGAAGATATTTCGAAGAACGATGGTAACCGAACAAGGGCGGTATCCATTCACTTCTATTGTATGGACACAAAACCAAGTCAATGGGTACCTCCATTGTGCGGTTGCCAACGTTCTTTAAAATATCTTTTGTGTTTTGTGTTCTTTCATTTTTGGGTGAACTATCCCTTTAGGAATAATCAGTACGGTGTTGTTGCTTTAAAATAATACATTTATAGAACATCATTACTAGGGTTGGGAATCGTTTCAATTTTATCGATTCCGATTCCAATTCTGATTCTGCTTATCGATTTCGATTCTTATCGATTCCCAGTTTCGATTCCACAGTTGAAGTAAAACATTTAGATATCAACCTGTATGGTCATTTAGCCTGCTTATTGACTTGTTTGCAAAATATATATATATATTTATGAGCACCGTTTTGTGTATATTTACAACGTAGAAACACACCTTTTCTGATTTATTACAATTTGTATTATAGTTGAACTACATCATGGTTAAACTGCAGTTACTATAATGCAACTATGGTTAATTTGTGATTCCTGTGCTTTAATGCAAATTCTATAGCTAAACTATGCTTACTATAGTAAAAAATATCGATAATTTTCATAAGGGCTTTTATTGAGATATCAGCAGATCATGCAACGCATGTACTTTCATGAAAATATGCACACAGGAATTGATAAGAGGAATTCAAATTTTAATCTCAAGTATCCGATTCCTATTCCTTTCGATTCCGATCCAATTCCTAGCCTTTCGATTCCGATTCCAAATTGGAATTGATTTTCGATTCCCAACCCTAATCATTACCCATATTAAATGATTGTAATATCGTCCAATGTGCAGAATAGTCAAGTGACATGTGATTGTTGATGTATTTGACTGATCTCCCTCGTGGATTATCAATATACAACTGCGGAAAAATGAAGAGATCATTCCAAATGTTCATTTAATCAGCATTTCTAGATGTATTGTGGCCATTCCAGTCCAGTGTCTGTTGAATTTCATCAAAATCAAACCTCGGGAGTGACATAAAGTCATCACACAGCAATGTGAAAGACTGACAGCATGACGAGACACATGACAACGGTAATAAAAATCCAGGTTATCACATAAAAAAAGTTTTACATGTACCAATATTACAATATTACTGCTGCATCGCTTTAAAGTGAATATGAACTTGTTTTCTTTGTAGTATTTGAGGTCTGAACAAATACAGAGCATCATTTCTGTTATTTTCACCTTTTCTCCAGTTTTCATTTTCTGCAAAGAAATGCAAATTGAAGCTAGGCTATATTTTTATTTGATATTTGGTAGAAATATTGTTAGTAGTTCACGGAATGTAACAAAAATAATCATTTTAACAAAACCACACCTATAAATTCAGAAAAGCTGAAAATGGTCTTTGAAATGGTCTCTCATTATTTCCGTGGCTGTATATAGTCTTTATATTTCTAAAATAATGAAACGAAATATTTTACTGTAATTTACTAAAAAGCTTAATAATAGTTAACCTAATAAAATAAACAATGTGCATTGAGAAAACCCCATAATTGCAGTGAGAGCTGGTGTGAGAAGCAGTCAATTCATCATGCGAATCGCTGACTCGGATCTAAGGGGAGATCTTTTCCAGACCATAAATTAGGCAGCGACTCCTCCACCCTCAGCCATATTTTCTGATGTACTGAGAGCCATTAACTGTCGCACATACGCACCGCTACCTGCGTCAAAGTCTTAATGACTGTAGATTTAGAGTCTGTCGGGGGCATTGGGTGCAGAATGTATTAATTGATTCAACATCCAACGGCTACATAGGATGCTCTGCAAGTACTCCAGATAAACATGATGGCACTTTAAAAAATCTATGCAGTCTTTACATTCCTGAACTATTATCTAGAATTGCAAATGATGAAACCGGATATGATACGCTCAGTTGGATCGGTGCAATAACAACATATCAGTTGTCTCGTGCATTTGTCTGGTTATTTCCTGCTCCATTATCTCAAAAGCTGTCATTGTGTTCGGTTATGAACAGTTCCTCCAGTGCGCCACACCGTCTTCTGTTACGGTAATGTGAGATGTTTTCAAATGATTCGTTTATGAACACTGTAATGTCTTGAAATTTTAGATAATCAATTTCCTTTCAACAGCTACTCAGTGCTTAATTTAATGGAAATTAAGCAGGTGAATCTCAACAAGCGAGGGAGCGACACTACATCGCTTCAATTAAAATGAACAAAGCTGTCACTGCGAGCAGCGTGATGTCGGCCTCTTGCAGTCTACATGGCTTTTTTGGTTACAATGGGAGTACGTTCCTGGAGTTGTTTACAATATGTGCACCGTAAATTATGTGTAACAGGTGCAGGTGTCGGAACATTTAAGTGGAAATAAATTCACAAACAACTTGCATTTAAAATAACTAAATGTGCTTCGCAAGTGGGGAGGATTCTCTCGCATGATTTAACAAATATAATGATTTAAAGACCTGGAACTTATCCTTTAAAGGGAACCCAGGGTATAGAGAGATGTATGGCTTAATACATTGTAACAGCCTTACACTACTAGCATTTGTTGTTAGAAACGCATCAAATATTTTCAATTCTTTAAAAAAACTAAATGTAATACTCATTTTAACCTAAGGAGGCCGCCATGTTCTTTTTCGATGACGTAAAATGGTTAACCTATTTTCATACATTTTAATATTGTTGGTCAGAAACAATACAAACATACATATTAATAACCAAAATCATTGCCAAATATAATATATACACAATGTTTTTAGCCATTATAAAATGCATTTTATCCAGACTTTGATTTACCAACATCAGTAGCCTATTGTTCTCGCTCTCGGTCATTCGCTGACGGGGGCTAATATTCACGACACGTGTGCTCTAATACAGAATAAATAACCAAACCGCAAGCATCTTATTATTGTGTTTATCAGTATATTCTCATAATGTGTAAAGTATACAATAGTGGTGGATGCTGATGTCTTAAATAGTCTTAACTGTCTTAGACGGTGGTTTAAAACTATGATTTAATGCATGTTTACCTTGAACAGACGCTTACTGAACGCGTTCTTCTTTTATGGCAGGCAGTCTGGCTTGTGTCAAGAGGACATACCGCCATCTACCATCCCTGTATATTTATACATCTGATCTTATGCTTGGCGTCACATATTTTACTGTTATACATGGAAAACGTGTGTGCTTCGCTGTGGCGTTAAGAGAACGGGTTTAGGTTGCAACCATTTGACGTCCCGGATTTTACGTCTCATAGTAAAAATATTTTTTCAAAGTTTATGAAAACTGACAGTTACACGTTTTTTTTATTTCACATTTATAAAGTCAATGCCATTGTTAATAAATTAAGCCATACATCATCTCTCTATAACCAAGGTTCCTTTAATAATCCAAAAGCCAAAAGTATGCCATTGTATTCTGTGATCGTTTCGATTCATTACACTAAATTGTTTGATTGTCCAATTAAACCAGTACAGTTATTTCTGTCAAACGTCAGAACATTCGACTTCACGACTCCACGCAGACATTACCAAGTTTCCTGTGGTGGTAATTTGCATTTATGTGTCACCGCGCGGCCCCTGCGAGAGAAGTCTGTTTGAATTGTGCAAATATCACAACCATTTAAATATCACGTATCATTGATATTCCGCATCCAGGGTCTGTGGGTTTCCGTGGAGAGAAGATGGAATGGAAAGGAGGGATGCGGTGGGGAATGAACGATGCCTTTGAGCCTGACGCAAATCGATGAAACAAACACGCGGGTCTGAATGTCACCGTTTTCATTCACCAGAGGACTGTTAAATAACGTCTGGATGAAATGTATCTAAACAGAGTAATACTGATATCATTACTGTGCCGACTGACCGGGGTCTCTTTTTTAGCTTTTTGACGATATTTAAAGGGACAGTTCACCCAAAAAATGAAAATTCTGTCATGATTTACTCACCCTCAAGTTGTTCCAAACCTGTATAAATATCTTTGTTCTGATGAACACTACGAAAGATATTTGGAAGAATGTTAGCAACAGAGATTTCTGGGGCACCATTGACTACCATAGTAGAAATCATTAAAATGTTTTGTTCTGTTTAACACAAAAGGAGATGTTTTGAGGAATTTAGGAAAGCAAACCGTTTTAGAGCACCTTTGACAACCAGTTTAATTTTTTCCACTATGGTAGTCAATGATGTCCCAGAAATGTCAGTTGCAACTGAAAGATGAGAGGATGTAAAGAAACGGCATAAGAGAGAGTAGCCTTGAGAGGTGCCTGTATGAATGCATATTTACAAACCTTTGATAAATAACATGTTGAGCTTTGGAAATGAGACTGTCAAGCGAGTGACATCGGCCGGCAAAAGCTAACAAATGACATGCTTATACAACTCTGTCAGAGTCTCTTTTCCTCAAAGTTCACTTTTCACATCTCAGCGTTTCATCTTCATGCCTTTCAAAATATCTCCTGTGGTCTTGTTTCTCACTGTTCTGTTTAATAGAAACATGTAGCAAAATGCTCTTGTAGATTGAATGAGATTTTATTCCGGGAGAGGGAACGGCGGATTCCTGTCATGCAGGGGACGTCTGGACTTCAAAGTGATAGTTTTGGCTTTGGGAAGCGTCAGTCAGGACCCTTCGGAGGTTGTGTTGTGAACTAAAACGGATGAATGAGAATGGGGTGCATGAGCACAGGAATGTCAGATAAGTGTTCAACAGGGGACACTTTCCAGTGAATGTACAGGATAAATGATGACAGAATATTTATTTCGGGTTATAATGAAATTTGATTTATTCTTTAATCCCTCATATCACTCTAAACCTGTATGACATTCTTTTTTCTGCAAAACACAAAAGTAGATAGTTTGAAGAACGTTCATAACCAAACAACATTGACTCTCATTGACTTCCATTGTCTGGACACAAGACCACTGAGACATTTCACAAAATATCTTCTTTTGTGTTCCAACAGGTTTTGAATGACATGAGGGTGAATAAATGAACTTTTATTCCTGTAAATAATTCCCATTTGAACAATTAATCATCTTGGCCATTAAGTTTTCAATGTTCTTAAAAATGAATCGAATGAAAGTCCTGCAGATTAATTCAATCCAAGATTAATTCAATCAATGCAACATTTTCGTTTCGATCCAGACGATTCGATCCTCCCTCCTCCAAAAATGCAGACTGCATCTAGACATCCACAGCCAGACTCTCGGTCGATATCCAGAGTCCAACATTTGATTAAGAGCTTTGAAAGACATCTATGCTTCTGCAGATCAATGTATAACCTCACCTCTCCCATAAACCATTTGACAATCTAGTCTTTGATCCTGGTAGGTTCCCTGCGCTGTAGTACGCACATTCCATCGCATCGGTCTCGCGGTCTGAAGCGATGACTCACCCCCTCGCAGGCTGCGGCCGGTCCCCGCGGCCACTAGAGAGAACCGCAGCATCCACCTTTATTATTGCCACGCAGACCTGAGCCCTATGAAATGACTGTAATTACCCCCGCTCCATTCACTAGCTAAAAATAACCACGGCCGGGACGGGAAAATCGAGCGTTTTATCACATACACCTGTTTACTCGTGTGTTTGATCCGCAGAGCCCATTTCCTGATGTGTCGGGAAAATACTGCATTTAATATACTCTCTGTAACCCTGCTGTGGCTAAGGAGGTGTTGATGGATGCTTCTAAATGCCGGGTGAAGGACTGATGGCCGGTGCTGTATGAAGTCCATACATCTTTCATGGCAACATTGTGTACAAAGAGCACAGGAAGCAGCAATTTTCCAATCAGCCCGGCATCCTGTGCTCGCTTAGCCGTGTCTGGAACCGGGAGCGTGTGATGTGAGTCAGGTTGTCTTTGGAAACAGTCAGATGAGGAAGGTTTGTTTTGATACGTACTGTTGAAATGTTGCTGAATACGATTTGGATTCAAATGAACGTGTGTGTGAATGTGTAGCCGTGCAGATGGAATAATGCAGGGATAAGATGCGTTCACGCAGTTTAATAAGGTTTTACTCCATATAATTTAAAATATGACTATATAATCGTAATCTTTCTCTTGTCCATCATTTTAGTCACATTTTAAATTATATAGAGTCAAAATTCAGCTTATTTACTTTTTTGGATGATTTATTTTGTTTGCCATTATTGCAAAGGAAAATGTTTGTAATCTCGCTCTGCCTCTCTCATATGACTTCCGCCACCAAGCCCTCGTCTTTCTCCACCTGTCACAGAGAAAGCGTTACACAATCCAATTAATTCCTGTCAGATAAAACACTTCCTACAGTTTCTATTCTCATTAAGTATCCTGTGCCACTTTGAAACATTTCACAATATGGAAATAAAATGGGTCTCAAAATGGGCTGTTTCATATCCACATGACATAGGCGGCGTAAAATTAAAAGGCGCACAGAGCTAGACAAATATAATACAAAGTCAAATGTGTTTTAAAGGGACACTTCACCCAAAAATGAAAATTCTGTCATTTACTCGCCCTCGGGTTGTTCCAAACCTGTATACATTTCTTTGTTCTGCTAAACACAAAGAAAGATATTTGGAAGAATGTCAACGGATCTCATCCCCCGTTGACTGAGGTTGAGTAAACGATGACAGAATTTAAATTTTTGGATGAACTATCCCTTTAATTCAGTTTAGTGTTTCTTGAATTCATCTGAAAATGGTAACGCTTTACAATAAGGTTGTGTTTTTTTTTACATTAGTTAATGCATTAGCTAACATGAACTAACAATGAACAATGCTTCTACAGCATTTATTCATCTTAATGTAAATTTTAGCATTAACTAATTCATTTTTAAAATCAAAAGTTGTGTCCATTAACGTTAGTAAATGCACAATGAACTAACATTTATGAATATACTGGCATTAATTTAACAATAAGAAAGGGTTAGTAAAGGCTGAAAAGCTATATTATTCATTGTTAGTTCATGTTAGCTAATTCATTTACCAAATTTTTCGTAAAGTGTTACACAAGAGCTGATATTCAGTCAAAATGCGTTTCGATGTCAAACATTTTTCCTGTTTCACAAGATTTTATTCCAGAACCTGCTTTTGAATCGCAGTGGGTTTTGTCTCGAACTCCAAAGAGACGCATGATTATGTGCCTTCTGAGAACTGCAGATAAGAAGCCGGTTTCATTTGGGTGACTCATCATCACGGCTGAAAGAAATCATGTTTTTACGTTTCCCCCAGAACTTTAATTTTCATCTCGCTCGCTGTATAAAGTGTGATACTCCAATCGCAGTTTGATGTAATACCATTTCCTCCGAGATTAAGAACAAAACTCACCGTGTTGTTGGAGATATTATGTTTGATCAACATTTACTTTCGAAGTGTTGTTTACGGGGAATGCGTTTGAAATATTCAGAGTAATGTCACAGTACCGCACACAAGTTTCGTTCTTTCTCATCCAGATGCAACTTTCTTCATCTCCAGACATTTTTGCCTCCTCGGCAGTTTTCGAGGGAAGACCCTCCTGCTGAGGCAGTTCAAGTTGTACACCAACGCTGGATTTTTGATTTTCACTTGAACAAATGCTGTGTGCCTCACTTTTTCGTGTACTTGTTTCTTTGCATATCAGTCAGCTTTAATTCTTGGGCTAATCTGACTTGTCTTCTCAATGATTTTCGACATGTCTGCATTTCAAGTTTCAGTAAAATACACTGATAGTTTACCCCCCCCTAAAACTGAACTTTTAGTCATTTAGAAGAGTTGTGATGCCGAAGAAAAAGTTACTACTGTAAATAAATGTGCAGTAAATACTGCAGCATTCTATGTTTGACCAATCAGCATCGAGTATTTCAGATAATATTGTTCTCTTTGTTACACAAGTTTTATACTTTCGAAAAATAAAGTTGACTATTTTGAATGGAGCACATCGTTGCTGTTCTTGCAGTTTTATGTAATAGTATCTTTTTCACTGTATTCTTTTTGATGTATAAAGTCTGACCCCAACACTTACAGTCCTATCTAACCGTTTTAGCAGTTGGCACTTATGCGCACATTGGTTAAAAAATGTCTGCTGAGATCAATTGTAACTGCAAATGCGGTGAAGAAATGTATGATAGATGATGCATGTAAAATCGCTGCTCACTCTGTGCAGCACTGCTATAAATCAGCACCGTTCACTCATGCGCCTTTGTTTTATTCTTTAATAATAGAGACGCATCGTGTCGGGAACTGTAGAGGTCATCACTTTACGTTAGGTGGGGGGTACGCAGGTATTATTTTTCACCAAAAATAGTGATGTGCTGTCTCAAATGGTGTATTTTGATAAAACTTCATACTTTGACATAGTTACTGAATGTAATCCAAAGTAAAGCTATTTTATTTTTATATGGGTAATTGACCAATAAACTGTACCATGTGTCCTATGATGTGACTGCAAGAGTTTGGAAAACACCAATATGTAAATTTTGGCCGATAACTGATAATTCTTTTAAAATTGGAAGCTGATAACCGATATATTGGCTGATATACAGTATCTTAATATTAATATAAAATTCCCTGAGACTGAAACAAAAGGCAAAAAGTGGACAACTGCTTTTATTTGAAAACATTGACTGCAGAAACCATTAGTTCTCTTTTTTTCCCTGAAAATCATGTACCAAGCCTACTTTACACTAGTTAACCATTCTTTAAACTTCAAACTTTTCTGGTACATTTTTTATTTAATAAACAAATGATAGATGTTCTTCCAGAGCAACCCACATGTCTAACACGTCTCAAGACGGACAGCAGTCTGATTCAAACAATATGCTTTTGTTCCTTTAATTTAAACATTCATAAATATCTAAAGTACATACTGTTCCTACATCAACAATGTTTTGCTAACAGCAGTAAGAGAATGATCACGACAGAAAGTCTGTACTGTATTTGAACTGTGAGCAGCTGAAGAAGTTTAACCAGAGGACATGATTTATGATTTATCGGCTGTAATACTGTATATCAGCCTAAATTGTGTTATCGGCCCATACCGCTAACATTAAAAATGACCATTTATCAGCCGATACCGATATGTCCGGTAATTTATCGTGCACCCCTAAAACAAACTGTTAATAATATAATAATTGTTTTATGTGATTAACATTTATATTTAATATAAAAAAGCATAAGAGACATTGCTAGTTTTAGTTATATTTCTTTTATTTGTATGTATTATTTATTTATTTTAGTGTTTTTTGCTTTTTGAAGCTGCACAGCGTCTTGTCAGTATGAACTGTCATTGGATGAAAAAGATGTTTGGGTTCACCCAAAAATAACAACTCTCTCATTTACTCACCTTCATGTCATTTCAAACGAATTAAAATTAAAGCTAAAACTGTAATTGAGTCGTGGAACAAGATATTGTCTTGTGTTCATACAATGAGGGTCAATGTTGTTTGGTGACCAACATTCTTCAAAACATCATCTTTTGTGTTCTGCAGAAGAAAGAAAGTCATACAGGTTTAAAATGACATGAGGGAAAAATGAGGAAAAATAAAATTGGTTGGACCATCCCTTTAAGTTTCACATTTCACCGAAACGATAAAATCATGCAGGTTTGCATGGATAGTAATGGAGAGTATCAATCGTAACGTTTATTTTTGGGTGAACTGTTCCTTTACACCTGTGGTTGCCAAACGTCTCATGCCAATACTATCGTTCTCTTCTGTTGTCTTTTAACTGCGCCCTGCCGATTTCTGATCTTTTTGAGCTACACGCATAACTAATAATGAATGCTTTTAGACAGACATGGGAATAAAGACTTTCTTTCGTATTTCAAGTTAAAAGGTCAGAAATTATTCACCACATGATGCAATCATTAGTCTAAACATCCTTTGGGATCTCTGAGTCAGAAGTGGAGAAAGCGGCTTCTTTTTTCATTAAGTGGGCTTTAAATGTACATTTGCATATTCCGACGGGCGTTCGCGTCTGACGGACTGACGTTAGGCATTAATGATTATGAATTTATGAATGTAGATTTATGCCCTCCGCTAGAGCCCCTGAATTACTTTAAATCTGAAGATTATAATTACCACCATTTACTGTCGAAGAGAGTCTTACTCACCGCATTTTGCTATCGATGACACATTATTTGCTTTCCAGCTGAATTTTACCACCCCGCTCATAACGCTCGAGGGCATCTGGTTTTGTTTTGATGGCCCTTGAAACCTTGCTGGTTGTTCAGAATGAGAACGTGGGCTGTTTACTCAACTCACGCTTCTGTAGACAGCAAGGTACAGTAGAGCGAATATATTAGCACCTGCCTCGGTTTCCCTTTAACAAGCTCTCCACATCCGGCCCGAGAGACTTTTTCCAACTCGCTTCTACCTCGTCTTCCCTCTGGCGGTTGAGGAAACATGGAGAGAAAAAGGATCGTAAATCTACCTATCAAGTTAAAGGGATCATTCATCTAGAAACAAAACTTATGTTATGTCTGTCAAACATGAAAGTTTTCTCTCTTCTGTGTAATATTCTCTTAATATGTCTGTTAAGCTTCCGCAAAGTCTCATTTTTTTGTGTGCATTAGATTTAAGACTTCTCAAGTCTTATGAAAGCTTTTTGTGAGAAACCGAATGCAACAAAACACCGTTTAAAAATATGGACTGAGATTTGAAAACTTGAGGTTTGGAAGTAAATATTGTTTTCTTTTGTAGATATGAATGATCTAATTAATCGTTAAACATAAATGAGAATTTTCTGTATAAATAAGATACGATAATGGTTTTTGACATCAGAAGGACCACAACTGTCTCACGTCTCTGTGTTTTTGAGCAAAACATTCCCAATAACCCGGGGAGCACAGCCGCCTTTCTATTTCCGTCTTCTCATTAAAGGCTGGCGTCTGACACAAACATTTTTGATAAGGCAACTTCTCAAAGCAGGAATGGCTCATTAGCTCTCGGTTCAATCTCATGGAATACTCTTTCATATTGTTTCCTCGGGGATTGAAAAGTCACCTTTTTTGTTCAAATGCTTATTAATTTTTTTGCTTGAAATGAATTTGAGAGTGTCAAAGCTAGTAAAGCTCTTTATGTTATGTAGCGCCTATACGGAATGTTATGAATAACATCTGCACCATGTGCTTTTGGTTTCTCATTAATCTTTCCTTTTTTATTATGGCTAACACAGAGTTGCTATTCTCACGCCTCTAATAAAGTTCAAGCTAAAGTTCACGTCTAGTTTATGAGCAATTTTTTTCCTGCGAGATTTTAAATTGTACTTAAATGAATGCACATAAAACATTTTTTCTTTTTTTTGGGCGTCTTTGTTCTTTATACGAATGTGACCATACATTGTATGGTTTCTTTTATGCCAAAAATCATTAGGATATTAAGTAAAGATCATGTTCCATGAAGATATTTTGTACATTTCTTACCGTAAATATATCAAAACTTACATTTTTGTGAGTGGATGCAGCAAAATCGCGAACAAAAATAGCCAGAAAACACGTCTACAAACTTCACTCGCTGCTGCCCACTCTTTGGGAATTACCCACTCAAATCTGGTATCTATGTAAATCTTAAAATGTCACTTTTCGGGTTTATCTACTCTCCACAACATCATGACAGCGGTAAGCCAATAGAGCGTTTCTTAAAACAAACCCATTTCTTCTTAGCAACGGCCTGCTACAGCATATCTGATGGACGACTTCAAAGGCGATTTTCTCAATGTTTCTTAATAATTTGTACCCTCAGATTACAGATTTTAAAATGGTTGTATCTCGGCCAGATATTTTATCCTAACAAACCACACATCATCTGAAAGCTGAATAAATAAGCTTTCCATTATGGTTCTGTGGTCCAGGGTCACAAATATATTATTGAAGATGTATTTTTAATGTTGTATGCTTGTCTCACAGTTGAGCTTGGAGTTTAATTTTAGGGAGGCTTGTCATAAAATAAGAACACAAGATAAATGTATGGGGTGGTGTCCCGGACAGGGATTAAACCTATAGCGCCAGACTAATTTAAATGTTAGAGGTGTATCAATCGAAAGCTTCTTGCACTGACATATCTCAAAATAAATCTGTGCGATTGTTTTGTCTCAAGATGAACAAAGTAATGTTTTTTTGTAAAGTATGTTTTTAAAAAACGACTTTAATATCCTAATTTAACTAGGTAATAATCCCTGTCTGGGAAACCGCCCAGAGTCATTGGCAGCAAAATGACTACAGTACTAGAGAGGGTCAAAAACTGACAAGCCTGTAATCTTTATTTCATGCTAGCTTTTTGTTTTCCTATGCATTTTATGTATTCAAAAAACATATTGGCTGTTATGCAGTACTTTGCCTTTTGCTGTATTTTGTTGAATAAATCCCTTAAAAGTTTAGTGTTTTGTCCACTTTGTACTATACACCCTTTTTTGATGGTTTAATCTTACCTGAGGGAGCATTAAAAGCAAATATTTTACAAATACTTTTCATCATATGAAATATGATCATATCATATTTGGCCACTATTGTATGTGCTCTATTGATGGGAGGCTTTTTAAAGCCCTTTGTGTGCAGTTTAATCAGAATAAATGCTGGAGTCAGCAGGTACATTACCACCAGGAGGCAGTATTGAACGTCCTTAGGTTATAATGTTAAATGTCAAATTTGAAAGCTGCAATCATTGCATATGATGATAATGAATATCTACAGTCTTACTGATTCTCACTTTGTGCACACTAAGTTAATCTACATTCGTTCATCTTGTTTATGACTTGATGTGTCGTGAAATCTCATACATGTCATGTAAATATAACCCACCCTGTTTTTTCGGTTTTTGTCTGCTTGATAGATTTTCTGTTGGACTCTTGCACACTTAAAGGCGACTCTTTCATAGGCTCTAAGTGGATTTGGTAATCTTCATATACTGACGTTGACATTTCCTGCGTGTCTGAGAAACGGGGTGCGGGATATGAAAGAGCGTGCCGGCAGAGATCAGTAATCTAAACACGCGTGAATGCGGCTCTCTCGCTCTTGTAAGGGTCCAGGCTTGTGAAGTGCTGATGTGAGGGATCCAGCGTGCTGAAGCTTCCGATTGGATCCGGCATTATGTGAGAGTGTTCTGGGCTTCAGTGATTTCAGGAGTGCACGGCCGAACGGCGAGAGAGAGAGAGAGATTCATTGCTGAAATTGCTGTGGTTAGTGTAACTGGTTTCCTACAGGCCCGAGCACTCGAGCATGCAGACGTGCACACTCCTCTGTCCTTCATAGTTGTTGGGAAAATGACTTGTGTTTGTTTCTTCAGGAAGACAATATAACTGAACACAGTTTGGGTTTACCAAGTGTTTAGATGCATTCGTGTAGAAACAGCTTGAGCAGTCGTTTAACCCACGTTTGATGTATTAACTTTATAAACTTCGATTTGTAAAGTTACTTTTTTATTTTATGTAATATAAATCCAGTTTCTAATATCTATCAATATTCTTTATTAGCTCTTGTTCGTAGTGCAAGGCTTTTCAGCTTCGTTGATAAAATGAAACATTTTCTTGTTTTTGTAGTTGTTACGCACTTTTCTATGCGTTTAAAACCTTTTGATCTGAATGTCGTGTCAACAAAAAGAGAATTGTTAAACATATTCTGTTTTTTTTCATTACAGAACAACCTGGCCCTGTGAAATCCAGGCTAAAGCCTGATAAAATAATTGTGAGATTAGAAGCATTCAAGTTTGATTTGAACTATTAATTTAACTATGATTTCTATCTTTGATTTGGCTTCACTCAGTCAGATGTCGACGTTATATTTTCACATAATGTTCTTTACGTTATGTATGGTGATTTTATGTATTTTAAGTAAATCGCAAAATAAAATGTTAGTTGGGTTTTCACAGGCAGGTTCACAATTGTTTTTTATACGGAAGACTGAATAATGACAGAAAAAAGCAGTCAATGTGAAATTAGTTTATTTTACAACGTTTAATTATTAGTTATGTGGAGAAAAACATAATTGTGCAAACATGTTTGTTTCTTTCATCAAAAAAAGTTTGAAACAGATGACTGAATAATGAAGAAAAAAGCAGTCAATGTGAAATTAGTTGCATTTACAATGTTTGAAGTTAGTTATGTGGGGAAAATATAATTGTGCCAATATGTTTTATTCTTTCATTACAAAGCAAACAAATGTTTTCAAATGAATGACTTGTGGGCCAAATAATGAAGATAAAAGCAGTCAATAAGAGGCCAGAATAGAAGTTGTTCAAAACGTATTGTTCAAAAACATGAAGAGAATATTTCTGCAAAGGGTGACTATACTAAAGATTTTTGAGGATTTTTTAGCCATCATTTCCATAGTGACATTTAAGGCTATAAAATCTATTAAAAATAGATGGTAGTAATAATAGTTTTTTTTAATTCTGTTGATTCAATATCGATTCTCAAAATCTGTGAATCAATTTTTTTGCACTGAAAAAGCACTGAACATTCATTATATGTATATATATATATATATATACACATGAGGTGTATCCTTCGTTGCTGGAGATAACCCACAATTCTTTGCATCGGCTAACGTCTGTTATTTGAGTAAACGGCAACAGCTGCACATTCAATCAAATATGTGGTGTTTAAATGTTAACAGTTTACAATTTGTGTCACGTTTTTTTAATCTTAGCAGGCACATGTAGTAAATAGGATTACAAGTGTTTTGTGATTTTTAAACGTTTTGAAACAGTAAGGAAAAAATGTTATATTTGTTTAACTCTTTTGACATTGTTTAGGGAAGAAAGTAACCAACTTTTTCCCTCTTAAACCATGTAGAAATCATTTTAATTAATTTGACAGGTGTGCGAGTCCAACGTGTTGTCATAGCAACGTGGTACTTCCTGTTTCCTTTTCTGCCAGTATATATGTCCTACAAAGGACGTCTCGTTTAATTGTAAATTGAGAATCCTCCGTATACCGCATCCTTTAGAGGACGAGACCTCCGGAGGACACAAGGACGCAGCCTTATGTTAGCTAACGTTACCATACCCTATGCGTTCAAAAGTTAACGCTACGTGAAAAATAACCTTGTTACCCAGTTTCTGATTTGGGCAAATGTGAGATATTTTTAGAAATCATAATCCACACCAACAAAAGACAGTAGTTTTTTCATCTTAAGTGTTATGAAGTGAAACGCGAGCATTTTTGATGATCGTTTCTGTTCTGTCCGCTCGTTTTCCAGTCTGGATTTAGAGCATGTCACAGTACAGAGACTGCTTTGATCAGAGTTACAAATGATCTGCTATTGGCGTCTGACCGAGGTTGTATCTCATTATTGGTGCTGCTAGACCTTAGTGCTGCATTCGATACCATTGACCACAGCACACTCCTACATAGACTCGAAAATTATGTCGGCATTAAGGGAATAGCTTTGAAATGGTTTAAATCTTACTTATCCGACCGTTTTCAATTTGTAGCAATAAACAATGAGGTGTCACGCAAATCGCAAGTCCAGTACGGTGTACCACAGGGCTCAGTCTTAGGGCCTCTGCTCTTCGCATTATACATGCTACCTCTAGGAGATATAATAAAGCGACACGGAGTTAGCTTTCACTGTTATGCTGATGATACTCAACTTTATATTTCCTCGAAGCCTCATGAAACACAGCAGTTCCATCGAATAATGGAATGCATAGTCGATATAAAAAACTGGATGAGTAACAACTTTTTATTACTGAACTCGGACAAAACGGAAGTGTTACTTATTGGACCGAAAACTGCTATAAGTAACAACCAAGAATACTGTTTAACTATTGACGGATGTTCCATAAAACCCTCGTCGTCAGCAAAGAATCTTGGCGTTCTATTCGATAGTAATCTGTCATTTGAGAGCCACGTCGCCAACACCTGTAAAATTGCGTTTTTCCATCTTAAGAATATATCTAAACTACGTCATATGCTGTCAATCTCAGATGCAGAGAAGTTAATTCATGCATTCATGACATCAAGACTAGATTACTGTAATGCACTGTTAGGTGGTTGCCCTGCAGGCTTATTACAAAAACTCCAATTGGTCCAAAACGCGGCAGCTCGAGTTCTTACACGTACAAAAAAGTATGAACATATTAGCCCGGTTCTGTCAACCTTGCACTGGTTACCTATAAAGCATCGCGTTAACTTTAAAATCTTGCTTATTACCTATAAAGCCTTACATGGTTTAGCTCCTCAGTACTTGAATGAACTCCTTTTGTATTACAGTCCTTCACGTGCATTACGCTCTCAGGCGTCCTGTCAGTTGGTAATACCTAGAATTTCAAAATCAAGTGCAGGTGGTAGATCCTTTTCCTATCTAGCGCCTAAACTTTGGAATAGTCTTCCCTGCACTGTCCGGGAGGCAGACACACTCTGTCAGTTTAAATCTAGACTAAAGACGCATCTTTTTAATCTTGCATACACTACTCTTCCATAATATAAATCTTCTGAGGGTTTAGGCTGCATTAGTTAGATCAACCGGAACCAAAAACACAACTGATGTACTTGTTGATCAAAGAGTACAGAACAGTACTCTACTCTCAGCCAGTCTTGTCTCATTGTTCCAAGGTTACCACAGCGAGCAGGATGCAGTTCATGGCCTGACCTGATGGTAGAGCGGGAAGTGGGGACCTGACAAGAGCTGAGATGATAGAGCTGGATAAAGAAGGACGCGGTCTCTTGACATGTCTTCACCACAAAATTCAAATGTATTAGATTATTAATGATAATCTTAAACTAAATTTATTTTATTATTAAGTTTATTTATTTTATTTAGCCTTGTTGTGCAAGTTCTCTGGAGCTTGTGCAGAGGCAGCAGCTTTTGCCAGAGGGGAACTGGAATCCCCTGGTTGGGCCTGGGTTCTCCTGAGGTTTTTTTTCTCGATTAGAGTTTTGGGTTCCTCGCCACCGTTTGCATACTGTTTTTGCACTATCTGCCTGACCGGGGGGGCTGCTTTAGAATTTTAAAGTTTTACTTAATTAATATTGCATATAGGAATTTATTATCTGTTATATTTGACCTGTGCTTCTCTCTCCTTTATCCTAAATGTGTGCTCTCACTGAGCGTGTGTGTGTGTGCGTACTTGTCTGTGTACGTACGTGTGTGTGTGTGTGTGTGTGCTGTGCGTGTTGTGTGTGTGGAGTGTTTTGTGTGTGGGTGTGTCTGTCTTCTGTGTTTTCAACCTTTTCTTGTTTTTGCAGGTACAACTTTGATTGTTTTGCTTGTAGTCAATGTGTCTCATGTCAGCTGCTTTGTAACAATGAAAATTGTAAAAGCGCTATATAAATAAAGTTGAGTTGAGTTGTTGCTGTTTCTTTGTTCTGGATGCTCCTGTCACCAAAACAAATTCCTTGTATGTGGAATTGTTTCAATTTTATCGATTCCGATTCCAATTCTGATTTTGCTTATCGATTTCGATTCTTATCGATTCCCAGTTTCGATTCCACAGTTGAAGTAAAACATTTAGATATCAACCTGTATGGTCATTTAGCCTGCTTATTGACTTGTTTGCAAATACTGTATATACTGTATATATTTATGAGCAGCGTTTTGTGTATATTTACACATAGAAACACACTTTTTCTGATTTATTACAATTTGTATTATCATAGTTGAACTACATCATGGTTAAACTGCAGTTACTATAATGCAACTATGGTTAATTAGTGATTCCTGTGCTTTAATGCAAATTCTATAGCTAAACTATGCTTACTATAGTAAAAAATATCGATAATTTTCACAAGGGCTTTTATTGAGATATCAGCAGATCAAGAACGCATGTACTTTCATGAAAATATGCACACAGGAATTGATGAGAGGAATTCAAATTTTAATCTCAAGTATCCGATTCCTAGCCTTTCGATTCCGATTCCAAATTGGAATTGATTTTCAATTCCCAACCCTAGTAACTTATGTTTTAAAATATCAAATTGGAGACTGTATTCTGTCGATTGTGGCACTAAACAACATAACAATTTGATATTTTAAACTCCTTATGTAGCCGAATCTGTGCTGGTTTGTATTGGCCACCTCCAGTTTTGCCTCCAGCGGCTGTAAAGGGGTCTATTGCTTAATTAACATGGCAGATGCGGATGTGTCGTCGAATTTAACATCACCTTCACATAAAAGGCAGCGGTTCATATGATTGCATCTTAAAAATCAGTTTAAAAATCACAAAACACTTGTAATCCTATTTACTACATATGCCTGCTAAGATTAAAAAAACGTGACACAAATTGTAAACTGTTAACATTTAAACACCACATATTTGATTGAATAGCTCTCTTTATAGCTAATTTTGTGAAATTTTGTTTTTTATACTGCATCTTAAATGTAAAATAACCTGTTCTGTTTCAATATACCCAAGTGTGTTTAAAGTTTAATATACAGGTTTGTGGCTCTTCATTACATTTTTTAATTAACCATTTTAATGTGATATTTTCTGATCTTTTTTAGAAATATCTATAGGATTTGTATTAAATCTATAATCATTAGGGCTGTGCAAAAATATCGATACATGTAACTATCGCAATATATATTTTTGATAGAGTATTGATAGTGATACCTCTACTATCGATCATTTTTTAAAAATCATGTCACATACATACGGCCAAAAGTAAGTGGAAGCGAGCATGGTGAAAAATATAAGAACGCTTGGAGCTCTCAGAGCTGATGTGTGGGTGTGCTTTGGTTTTCAAAATAAGTCATGGAGTAATGAGTTATATAAAATAATGCTGTTTGTAGGCTTCTCAAGTCATGACACAAGTCACTTGGCTACTGCAGTGCATTAGACAGAAAGTTTATTAAGAAAAGTAACAATGACATTTATTGAGCTTTCACGGATGTGACACCAGCACATTTACAGCACGGATGAAGCAGAGGTTTAATTCTGCCCATGTTCAGTGTTTTAACTGTAATGCACCACAACAGCCAAGTGACTTGCGTGAGCCGCCTTATTCCCCTGTGCTACCCACTTGAGGGGCGCATTCCACAGTTTGAGAATCCAAATCTCTGATCTAAAGGTCCATGCATCGCACATCATGGCCACTCTGCAGAGGTAAGGGATGTTTTTACACTTATCCTTACAGAAAACCCCCGCTGGTGCACAGCATGTTGTATTTCTAGCTCTACTTTTGACATTTTCTATTTAAAGTATTGCAATATATTAAAAAAATGTGTATTGTATCGAAATACATAGCAATATATTATATCGTGACCCATCTATCGTGATATGTATCGTATCGGGAGGCACTTGCCAATACACAGTCCTAATAATCATTGACGAGAATCGAATCGAGAGCTTGCGAATAGAATCTGAACATCAGAATCGATGCCCTGCCCAATTCCATCATTTTGAAAAATAAATACCTTCATTTTTTTCTTTCAGGTGTGTGCGGGTGACTAGAATGAATAGATCATCAGATATTTGCAGTCAGTCACTAAGATTTATGTCTTTTCAGTGTGCGGATGAAAATTGTGATAAAAATGTAAACAATATCTGGGAATTTGTCTGCCGTTTATTTTTCCTGTGTGATCCCCGAGTATCTGTAAGTAGATTTTTAATCTATTTTCTGTCAGGGTGCTTGCCCATGCAAAATGTTAGGATGTGGTTGGCTGTCCATGTGTTGCTAGGGTGCAGTTGCTAGGGTTTTTCGAAACATATTTAAAGCATTTCTGTGGTCGCCGGGGTGTTTTGAGTGATCGGTGTGTGTCTGCTTACTGGCCCTGAGAATCCCCAAATGTGGCTCAGGTCCCTCATTCAGCGCTTCGTTTTTTATTGTTTGACAGTATAATGTTGTCATTTTCAATAACTTTGAGGTATCGTCCATGTCTGTAGCCCAAAAGATGTGTCGTAACCTACAGACTCATTACCTGACATTTCTCTCGGCTTTCAAACTGCTATTGAATTTTTAGCCTTCATCATTGATTATTTTCTATAGTTTCACATGAGCATCTTCTCACCCTTTATCTGCTGAGGGACTGAGTTTCACCCCACACGAAACCCAATATTCGTCTCTATTTGCCCTGCAAGAATGCACAAAACGGGAACCGCCGTCAGCAAAAAAACAAGCGGCTCATATTTCCAAAACCTCCCCGCATGGATTATGAGCTAGAACCATCCCAGACTGCACCACCCACACGTCCCAACCGTCCTGGAAAAGACCTACAAGTTTGAAAACCTCTCCCTTCAATCGCAAGAATGGGCACTGCTGAAGAAGACGAGCAGCCGCGGCCGTCCGACATCACCGTGTTCGGAGCCAACTGCACCCTTCACGGCCTGAGCCACATCTTTTTGCCGGGTGGAGTGACCATCAGACGTCTGCTCTGGGCTGGAGCTTTCCTCTCCTCCCTGTCCATCTTCCTCTACCAGGTGGCCGGGGCGGTGATGGACTACTATAGCTATCCTCACGTTACCATCTTGGACGAAATGGACAGCCCGCTCATGTACTTCCCGGCCATCACTATGTGCAACTACAACAGCTTCAGACGCTCCAAGATGGTGAGGAACGATCTGTTCTGGATGGCCGGATTGCTCGGCGTGGAGCAGAGCGACTTTGACGACTTCATGGCGGCGTTGGGGCAGCCGCTGGACGACAGCAAGTTCTTTCCGAGCAAGACCTTCAACATGCTGGAGTTTGTGCAGAGGACCAGTCACAGCATCGATGAGATGCTCCTGGATTGCAAGTATCGTGGAAAAGATTGCGGGCCGGAGAACTTCACGACTGTGAGTATGATAGGCAGATTGGATTCTTTATGTAACGCCATTAAGTTATTAGCTCGAAGGGCAAATTCAGTCATCAAATAAAGATCATAGTGTCTTCAATTTTGTATTAAACAATAGGACGCATGGGCAGCCAAGCGGCTAGGTTGAGTTTGATTGTTGTTTAATTAAAAAACTCACAAGATCATTGATTTTATTTTATTTTTCGTTGCTATCTCCTGCTCGGTTTCGGCACAGAATCAACCAGAGCATCACGGAAATCTCGCCAAAATGTTAGAACACATCTTAGTGTACCAGCGAGTGGCTGTCAAGATGAGGAAAGCTAAACGAAGGATTGCATTTCAATGATACGGCTCATTGATTTGAGTAATGAAAGCAGAGGAGCACCCGGGGTCTGTTGCTCGAGAAAGAATCTGTCCTTTACACCCATATTTTAACTTATCCATCACCGAAGCCCCAGACCCGCCGTCTGGCCATCACAAGTGATGCTAGATCAGTCCTCTCTCTTCTCTGTCGAATCTAGGGCTCTAATGCGGTGGAGCTATCACGTCCTTGCGTTCGCCGGACTTCGATTTCAGCTGAATATCGGTAATTCAAGTTGCCAAGTCAGCTCTAAGTATAGAGAGATTTGATTAAATATGTATGAACGCCTTCATCGCCTGCATGTTTTCCAAGCCTTGGGCATGGGGGTTTGATAGTCTGACTGAGATCATTAGCAAGAAACCTATCCATCAGTCAGACGCTAATGCTGTTGAGCGTCACTTTAGCCCGTGACAAAACTTTTAATTGCTGCATTAAAATGACCAACCCCCCAAAAATGATGCGGTTTGTTTCGTACATTTCGCCTAGCATCAATTGCAAAGCACATGTTCCAATATTTCATTAGCTCCAAGACTAAAATGAAATCCAACAAAACAATCGATGGCGTAGTCGATAAGGTGGTAAGGTTTGTGTAAAACAATCACAAAGTCATTTTCGCCTGCGTTGTATTTGATATCAACTTCAAGTGTTTTATACTGAAACATCTGCACAACAACCTCTTTGATCTACAGTAAATGTGTACAGCTTGTGTCTTGATGAAATTGTCAAGCTGTTGTCCAGACCTGAGGCTAATTGTGTTGTTGGCAGCTGCGATGTCTACATAATGTCTTTCATTAAGGTGTGTGAGGTTTCTCATGGATTGTCTTTCAGTATTATGGTGCGGCCTAATCAATGTAACAAACAAGACCGTTGTCTCAATGTTTACATTACGGCAACACTCAGGGCTGGGTTTCCTGAAACTTTCTTAACGCTACGTCATTCTTAAGTTATACCTGAAGAGTGGTAGCGATATATTCTTAAGAACGACGTAGTGATACGAAGGTTTCGGGAAACCCAGCCCAGATCATTAAGGGAACACTTCACCCAAATATGAAAACAGTTCTGTCAATTTGTTCATCTTCATGTCATTCCTGAGACACTGAACTGAAACTACCACAATTAATATTTACCACTGCTGTACATTTGGATCACTTAAAGCAAACATTTCATCTGATATTTTGGCAGTTTATCCCGTTTTAGTTTTGATTGCAAATTAAGACATTTTATTTGGAATTTGGGTGAAATGTTGTCAATAGGTTACAGAATGAAACAGAAAGGATCATTTTACTTGTACGCCTGTAAGTAGTAAATTGAGAAAAACTGAAAATAATTTTGTAGTGGTCTGTTAATTTTTTGCACGGCTGTGTATGACTTTACATGTATGTATGACTTTTTATACTAAAATGTCTCTGTTATCTTATGGTGTCAACGTGATGAAACCAAATGACTCCATTGGGTTAAAAATGTCTTCTTAAGCTGAATTCATATTTTTAGCGTTTTGAGTTCTGTAACATTGATAACGTCAAATGTAGTTGGTTCTCATGTGTCTTGTGATGAGTTTTCAACCCATCATTGGGTTAAAAAGGGACACACCTAACATTTGGGTTAAATGAACCCATTTGAAAATGTTTATATTTGACCCAACAATGATTTTCGTGTATGTGTGTTTCGTCACGAGTCACGCAAGAACCAGTGCATCTTGGATGGCATGAGTGTGATGTGTTCCTTACGTTAAAATTCACTGGAATCGGTTGCAATATTTTTCCTGAAAATGGTCATTTGTTGCATCAGCCACTTTTGAGTTTGCACACAACGTTTATTTATGTTGCCATAGTCAAACAACCAGTAGAGATGGTATCAGATGGTACTTTAAGAATTCACCATGGACCAGATTTGTTGAATGGTGAAAATTATAGATTTAATATCCCTCTAATGATTTGTGCTAGATTCATTAGAAAACAGGACCTGATTAAAGTGTATTTAATATCAAACAGTAGCTGGTCAGGTGAATATTACATCCCAACTGATGTTGGCATAAATGGTTTTGTTTGTTTCAGTGCAAGCTTTGATGCCCAGCAGGGGCTTTTATGTTTGTGTAATGGATAAATGGACTAGTCAGTTAAGAATGACTCGCAATATTAGCTCCCTGCCAACTTGGCAACCCAAGGCAACAGTGTAAAGAGTATTATAGCTTATGTTCTGGTCACTCCAGGGTAATTTTGCAATCAAAACAGCATGACTGCGCAATGGCACAGACACAAAAGCTGTTTTACAGCCACACCACTCGGCATTCTGGCCATCTGATATTGCCATTTAGCATGCTTTGTTTCATAATGCAAAACATGGCTATAGTTTCTTAAGGCACTACAATCACTTTTATATTTAATTGTGTTTGGGCACTGTTGTTTGTTTCTGCGACAGACAGACGGATAGATAACCGGATAGATGGATGGATGGATGCACATCATAAAGTGTTGGGTGATTCAGGGATGGTGTTTCATTCGATATGTCATGGGCTTGTTCTGAAAAGAAGGCATGTCTGATCAGATCTCATGATTATTGGTTATACTGTATCTGTGGTTTTCCAAACGAAGGAATATGGACACTAGGCTGGGTTTTGTGAGATGAGTAGGTGTAAGGATGCGATGAGATGCCCTTGCGCTTGCGTTCGAGCTGGATTAGCGTGAGGCTTCGGATGAAGTGATTTGGGGATGAAATGTATGGACGTGTCATTGATTTAGTGGCGCAGTGAGAGATGGAGTGAAACAGAAACAGGATGCATTGGATCCCTGTTGTTTCCATCTTAGTCACACACCAAACAGCTGCCCACACTAATGAGCTTGTTTCTGCAAGCCGGGTATCTGAATCACTCGGAGACACGGCAGCCCGAAAACAGCTAATTCCCCACACCAGACAGAGGTCTTTAACTGGACTAAATGAGACTTTTAATGGCTTTCAGTTTACAAATTCTTTTGTAATTCTTGACGAAACCCAAAATGCATCTGGAGGGCACCTTTTATTCAACCCATAACACATTTGTCTCTAAATAAAGACACAGCATTTCCACTCAGATTCCAAGTTCTATCTTTGTATGCAAATGCAATACTAGATGTCAAAGGGAATGTAGTGGCATGGAAAGGTTATATATATTTTTTATGTTAATAATATATACAGTAGTTAATATTTTTATTTTATATATTATTATTTCATTAATATTTCTCTCTTTTAATTGTTTATATAATACATTTGCATTTATATAAAATATTTTTATATTAATGCAATATAGTTCATACATTTTATTTGTATTTTTACACATTTTTTAATTGTTTATATGATTTACATTTATACATTTCCTTTTATCTAAAATATTTTTATATTAATGCAATATAGTTAATAATTTGTATTGTATATTTGTTATATTCTTGCATAAATATATATTTTTTAATTGTTTATAGAATACATTTATACATTTACTTTTATATGAAATATTTTTTTATATTAATGCAATGTAGTTAATATTGTTTTATTAATATGTTAACATGAAATTCCTGTTTTTTAATTGTTTATATAATAAAATTACATATTAACATTTACATTTCTATAATTTTTATATTAATAAAACATAGTTTAGTTTGTTTCTTAATATTTTTTTACTATTATATAAACAATTATTTAATAAAATATTTATTTCTTTATGCCCCACAAGATTTGCCAGTATTGGAACTAGGGGTGTCACAACATATCCTAATGGTATTGACAATATCTGGGAAATTAAAAACTGTGTTTTTGATATTGTGTTAATAATATTATGAGTAATTCAGCACAGGTATCTAGTTGACCACATAGTAGATGTTAGTTTTGCACTAAATGGTTACAAACTCTCTTTCTGTCTCATTACATTTATGGGCCAAAAAAGAAATGAAAAATGAAATTGACTCTTAAATTTCTGTAAATATCATATCACGATAATATTGTTATCGTGAATTCTGACCTTGATAATCGTGCAGTGAAAATCTGATGTTGTGACAGCCCTAACTGAAATAATTTCACGAATCCTTTAATCTGACTCAATGAAATGGGTTAAATCATAAATGAAAAATAAAAGATAAAGATCAATGCTTGTCAACCGCTGCCCCCAGAGTTTTTGATAGATCACTCTCATTTAAAATTGAATGCTGCGTCTCAGTGTTTTCCACTGACAGTTCATTACCCGTATGCTAAATTGTCAGAGAGTTTATTTTATTAATACCATATTTCAAAACTTCTGTTATTCATCACTGGATGATTATGACGGATTCCTTTTGTTTCAGGCCCAAAATAGCATCATATTATATTATGATGGTGAAAAACAGCATCACGAGACACATCAGCCCAATGATGACAACTCCCACTACTAAACTGAGCAGGTTTTTCCTCATAGTTTTCAGCAAAACAAAGAGCAGGCCGTGTCTTCATGCTACGTTTTTCTTTCTGAAAAGCAAATGAAGCCCATCAACGTCATTAACAGTATGACCTTGGTCTCGTATTACCTTCCATTGCACAAATCTTCTATTTCCAATAACCCTGTTACAGATCTACATCAAATATCCCTCGGCCTCATCGAAGCACCTCCAGCATCACTTCAGGATTCAGTTACCACTCCAGAGATTTTCCCAAAAGATGCATCCACATGCCCTTCTCCTCCGGGTTGGGTCTTCAGCTTCTCCTTTGATTTACTGTAATGTTTAATGTCTGCGGTTTGAAAATCTTTAAGCACCAGTAAGTGCTTTAGGTAGAAATGCTTTTAAAATATCTATAATTAATTTAGATTGTGACGAACGCTCTTGGATCGAACATTCGGCCATTACGTTCTCAACTTCTCACCTAATACCGTTTCATTTGTGTCTCATGTAGCCTGTGATGGTAACACCACCCTGGGTACTGTGGTAATGGGGCGTATCAGCATCTGTGTTGCTATTTCATATTAATTCCAGAAGGCTCAGCTGCGGTCTGTCTGATTCAATAGACACGAGCCTAATTTGATCAATAGCCATTTCTTGAGCAATATTATTGCATTGGCCTCTTGAACATTTGTCATGATGTTGCCTTACGTTCTGGCAGACACTGTAATGTAATGTTATGCCGACCTCCCAGCTTGCCAATACCAACACGAGCGCGTTGCATTAAAAGAGTGTTCAGGGTTCGATACGAGTTATGCTCCATCGACAGCTTCTTTGATCTGTAAAACAAACAAAAATGACATCTGCAGTAATGGACTGCAGTGGAAGTCTATGGGGAGAAGCATATAAAGCATAAACATTATATAGCACTGCTGTCCTTCTGAATCCTCCTATTTCTTTTTTTTTTTACTATAAATCATCATTATTTGTCACCCTTTTTTTAGCTTCAAATATTCAAACGATAAAACAAGTATTAAAAAGTGCTTGTTAACCATGTTAAATCTGTCACAGTGTTAAATCAATTAAAAAGTGCAGTGTTTTTTCCATTTCCAGAAAAACTATGAATTTGGACAT
The DNA here is from genome assembly GCF_024868665.1 of Triplophysa rosa. Taxonomy (NCBI): domain Eukaryota; kingdom Metazoa; phylum Chordata; class Actinopteri; order Cypriniformes; family Nemacheilidae; genus Triplophysa; species Triplophysa rosa. Next base: position 19,033,534 of record NC_079912.1, on the reverse strand, counting down.
CAGAGGTTTTGAAAAGGACACCGACAATATGTTGCCGTGTATATTGTATATATATATATATATTTTATTAGTGAAGGGACCATGTGCAATATTTAACATAAATGTTTTGATTTGATTACACGGCACGTCACATTAAAGGGTGCCAAAATTTGATGAATTTTGTAAAAAAAAAAAAAACAACTTACAGAAGAGACTGTTTTCATATAATTATAATATAATTTGTGTTATGAAAATTCTTTAACCTTTATTTTTTACGTTATACATAAGAAAGCTCTTCATTAATGCCGTGTTCAAAACACCTCAGATTTGGGATATTTCCCACCACAAACGTCTCAATTTAGTGTCATTAAAGTATTTAGTAACATTTAAAACAGCTATGTTTCCATGTTGAGGTGGGAAATATCCTAAATCCGAGGTGTCTTGAACGCAGCATAATCTCTTGGGAAGTATCTTTGACATGATGTCATATGACGTGTCTCGCAGACATCAGAGTTGATCCGTCTGCCCTGAGTTTACAGGTCTCATGTCCAACTTCAAGTGCCAAGTAGGAGGTGGGAAAAACCTGGTTTCGAGTTGTCTGGAACTACCTTACAGTCATTTTTCACAAACAGAGTGTACTGGACAGCAGACGTGTGTATTGATCGTGTTTTACACAGAAAAATGTGTTAATCACATGTAAATTATGTTACAACCAGCACTTCACTAGGGTTTAACGCATGGGTTCTTAAAAAGCAATGATTATCTCCCCAGAAAGAGTTGGACTTTAATGACATTTCATGTTGTTATAATGATTATCACGCCACTGTGACATTACAGTTCCCGCTGTATTCTCGGCTGTTTTTCTGAATAAATCAACCACCTAAAGGTCCAAGTTTAATGACAGCTGTACGTCACACTATTCATCAAACCACAAGAAATCTACATACACATTATAAGATCATGCTTTTAGACTAACATGCTGCTGTGAGTGACAGATAAGGTCTGATTCCTCGGCTGGTGCTGCAGAAGAAGGCCTTCATGGGTTTGAGAAAAACAGCATCTGTTATTTACTGATACAGAGACACACCTCCCAACAGACACCGTGTTGTGGGAATACATGAACAGCCAGACATCCATGTTGATTCCTCTACCGGCTGAAATGTTCAACAGAACGCCCCGGGTCTTATTTTTGTGCTGTTTAAGTATGGGCCTGCTTTGATCACTAAATATTTGTAACCAAAGAGAATGCATTTCCGTTACGTTTTTCAGTATGATGTTTTCTGTATTTATCAGCCCTTTGCGCTTCTGCTCAAGTAATGACCACATATTAGTTTGGACTCATGAAACGGGGGAGAGCTTTGGCCACAAGAGGGCTCTCTTATCAAAAAGATGACATTTGTTAGTAAACGCCTACGTGGTTGTGTATTAGGACAGAGAATGCTCGTTTGGGCTGAATTCGAAAATATATGGGCTAATGTTTGCGAGAGACTTTCTGATTAGGAAAAATGTGACTTGAGATTATCTTCCTGGTTTTAGCTGATATCAAAATCTCATCACGCACAAAACCAGACCACCCTGACCAACATCAGGCCAAAGTTACAAAAGATAAAGCCAACAAATCACATTAAGATATGTATAGCTGGGATAGCATTGATTATGTTTTCCTGAAGTTAAAGCTGCAATCCAGACCCAGATAGCACAGGTATGTCTGTCTGCTAAAAATCTGGAGAACATCTGCTGTGTAAAAACATCTGATAAAGGTCTCACAAAAGCAGTTTCACATACACGCTAATTCAACATCTAACAGACTTCTAGATGTTTATATGATGTCTGACAGGAAACGTATTGCAGATCTAAATGAAGACTCACATACACCTCAGAGACGTCTATTTTATGTTATCAGGTTATCTTTTGTCTCTATGTTTCCTGATAGCATACGTCTGGGAGATGTCTTTTTGATGTCTGTATTTACATCTGCAAGACGTGTTTTCTGATTGTTTGTTCATCTGCAATATATCTCTGAGACGTATACTCTCAGATGTCATATAGACATGTAGAAGATGTCTGTAAGATGCTTATGATTTAGAATGTACGTAAAACTGCCCTTCCTAAGACGTTACCAGATGTTTATACACCGCAGATCTCCAGATCTTTAGCAGACATCTTACAGACCTACCTGTGCTATCTGGGTTGGCATTTCAGTTTTAATGTTAAAATTGCAGGTTACTTCTCTTTGGTTAATTTACAATGACGTCAAACTGACTTTCCAGCTATATCGATAGTTCACATTATTCATTAATGTGAATGACATTAATGGTAAGAGACAGTTTTTAACCTTGATTTTTAATAAACTTCCTCAACTGATTTTTATTTCTTCTTAACCAAAAAAGTTACGGATTGCAGCTTTTGAAGTTAAAAGCAGGATAACATCTTTCCCCTCTCTTTGGAGTTGCACATAAATCTCTCTCTACGCAGCTACAAAAATCAATAGTTGCAACAAAACCATTTTTGTTTTGTTTTATTGTGAAGAGAGAGATTCAGTTCTTCTATCCCTGCAGACCTGCTTTAAGACCAGTGCTCTGACGTTTAAAGAGACGACTGTACAAGAGGATGATTCGTCCTTGCTTGTGTATTGAATCTGAAATGCAGTTTCCTTTTGCCTGACCACGGACACCCTTGAATAGCTAAGACGGGAATGGAAATTTCATCTACAGAATGTGGCACAGAAGACAGTTGGCATGAATAACTCAAATCTGCCTTAAAGCATCTATCAAACTACTCGTATCTCTTATACACATGCACTGGTTCTAACGTCAATAACATTTTGCAGGTCAAACCAAAAGATCACTTCAGGTGTGTGAGAAGTTACCTGGTTTGCCCTTCAGTCGTCCAAGTCCCGATTTACACTGTTTTCAACACAACACCGCAAACTCCCAAACAACTTGCATGCATGAAAATAGCTTCAGTTTCCTCTAGAGATACACCAACAGCGCTTATTGCTACATTCACGCTCATTTAAATTCTGTTTTCAAATTGCCACTTAAGCACTCGCTTTTATTGAATAAAACCCAATCTACATTTTGCTCGGCTTTTTTAATGCAATTACGCAGAACTGGCATACTTCCTCGGAGGCATTAGCAGAATCTACCCTGAGAAAAGGTATTTCATTGAGCCACAAATGAAGACTAACTCAACTGCGCTCTATAAGTGTAGATCATGTGGCTTTTATTATAGAACACTGTGATTAAAGCTTGGATCGGTGCTTGTTCATTACAGTAGCTGTCATGAACCATTTACGTGTACAGATGATTTGAACGTTGATTTGTTAAATAAGCAAAACTAAAGTGTTTCACGCAGTATGTAAAAGAATTATTCGAGTTCAGTTTTGAGAGTTCAGCAATATTCCATCTGTAATCGCACAACACTATGATCAAGAAATTGACTGAAGTCATAGCTGCATTTTAAAGATTCCAGATTCAGCAATAGATTGAATTATTATATACAACTATAATGGAGTTGTAACTTGTTCTCTACAGTATAAGTGGCCACAAAAAACATGGTCAGAGGTTATACTTTGACAATATTTGCTTTTAATGCCCCATTAGATTATATTCAAAGATTCCTTCAAGATATGAGGTCTAGTACAAAATGGACAGAGCGCTTTTAAGGTCTTGATTTGGACAGATTTACTTCAATGTTGCTTTTATTTAAATATACTGTATTGAATCATTAACGGATTTGTTGGACATACTGTATATACAGGGGCTGGTCATATAATTAGAATATCATCAAAAAGTTGATTTATTTCACTAATTCCATTCAAAAAGTGAAACTTGTATATTATATTCATTCATTACACACAGACTGATATATTTCAAATGTTTATTTCTTTTAATTTGATGATTATAACTGACAACTAATGAAAATCCCAAAATTAGAATATTACTTAAGACCAATACAAAGAAAGGATTTTTAGAAATCTTGGCCAACTGAAAAGTATGAACATGAAAAGTATGAGCATGTACAGCACTCAATACTTTGTTGGGGCTCCTTTTGCCTGAATTACTGCAGCAATGCGGCGTGGCATGGAGTGGATCAGTTTGTGGCACTGCTCAGGTGTTATGAGAGTCCAGGTTGCTCTGATAGTGGCCTTCAGCTCTTCTGCATTGTTGGGTCTGGCATATCGCATCTTCCTCTTCACAATACCCCATAGATTTTCTATGGGGTTAAGGTCAGGCGAGTTTGCTGGCCAATTAAGAACAGGAATACCATGGTCCTTAAACCAGGTACTGGTAGCTTTGGCACTGTGTGCAGGTGTCAAGTCCTGTTGGGAAACGAAATCTGCATCTCCATAAAGTTGGTCAGCAGCAGGAAGCATGAAGTGCTCTAAAACTTCCTGGTATACGGCTGCGTTGACCTTGGACCTCAGAAAACACAGTGGACCAACACCAGCAGATGACATGGCACCCCAAACCATCACTGACTGTGGAAACTTTACACTGGACCTCAAGCAACGTAGATTCTGTGCCTCTCCTCTCTTCCTCCAGACTCTGGGACCCTGATTTCCAAAGGAAATGCAAAATTTACTTTCATCAGAGAACATAACTTTGGACCACTCAGCAGCAGTCCAGTCCTTTTTGTCTTTAGCCCAGGCGAGATGCTTCTGATGCTTCCTGCTGCTGACCAATGGGGATTATGGACACAGATATCCCCATTTTTTCGTGTCAGTGAGCACGACCTTTTTTTATTGTCACTCAGCACGACTTTCAATACACAGGTGTATTTACATTTATATATTTATAACCTGATATCAAAAAAAGTCATATTAAGTACATATTTCAGGATGTGGCTAACCAACACCTTACATGACCCCAAACCCTAAAATCACAACCGCGAAGGCTAATTTTGCTAAAAACAGGAGTTTCACGGGGTGGCAAAACAACGACAAATGGCTCCCCTAACCCTGCCCCTAAACATAAGGTCACGGGAAAAGTCGAATCATACCAATGAGATCGTAGGAAATGGGAATTTACACAAATGAGCCACCTTGTAAAACAAGTATGAATTCCCATCAGATTTCATGGATATATAGTTACACATGTGAAAGATACCGCGTTTTAAAATACATTAGATTGAAAGTCGTGCTGACTGACACGAAAAAAGGGGGAAATTCGTGTCAGTAAACATGAATTAATAGTCATATATCTTAATAAATTTGAGTAAAGAGCAAAGATGTTAGTTTCCATCACTTTTGGCCACTATTGAACGTTAATTTGACCTTGAACTCCAACCCTGTTTCCAATGTATGCTATGATTTATACAATTGTATACAGTTACCTTTACTAATGAGCAATGTAAAGTAATATCTTGATCATCTAAGGCCGTGTTCAGACTTGACTTCTTTTTTGAAGCTGCTAGCATCTGTTTTACATTGTAATCCTATGGAGTAAACCATGTTTTCAAAAAACGTCCTGAGCGCTTTTTTAAATGCCAGCGCTGGCGTCTTTTTCTGCAGCTCAGAGCGTCTTTTGAGGTTAAAAAAACTTCAACTTTTCTGAAAATTGTCGCGCCAATCACGCGAGTAACGTGATTGGCCGAGAAGGCTCAAGCTAGAAAAAATAAAATGGTGGCCAAAACGCCCATTGGAGCATAGTTTTGCATAAATGTACGTTTAATTTTCACTTTCAACAACTTCTGATTGCACTTCCAGTGAGAAATTGGTATTGTAGTTTTTAAATATGTGCTTAGTTATTGCAAACTGTTTATAATTCAAATAGACTTCCGTTACGCTGCCTATCTGTTTCTCTGGGCTGCCTTCGTGCATCAGCGCTGCGTCCGAAGTCATGGGCCGTTTCTCAATATTTGTCCTTGTCTGTACTTGTGTCCTTGTGGACTTGTGAAACGTCATCAGAAGCAGCCCAAGCACTGTTCCAAATCAAAGTTTACATCTAGCCAAGTAAAGTTCAAATCCCCGGATGTGTTCTTGCTCCGCCCCTTTTATCGAGGTTGCATAGGGAGGTGACTTGTGCGGACTTGATACGGGCCATAACCCAGAATTCAGTTCGCTCCAACTGACGTTCCGTAATGGCGGAGAGAGAACGCACAACTGTAAGTAATACATTTGGAAATACTATTGTTATTATGTCACGAAATGTTGATTTTGAGGTGAGAATATAGTTCTTTAGACTCCAAATCTGGCGTTGAATTATAAGGTGAGCCACTATTTGAAGGCGGGAGATCCCAGGGAGTCAGCGCTTGTACCTGCCGAGGCCAGCCCTACCTCGGCAAGTGCTCCTGAAATATACTGCTGCCAATAGCGTTGCTGTAGTGGTTCCATTTTGATTGATTCATTCATTGATTCTTTTACTTATTTCACTTTCCTTTTTTTCTGTGTCTAATTTTTCCTCGTAACGTCCAACACTTTCCCACCACCGTCTTTCCTGCTTTTTTTTATTTGAATTGAAAACGAGAAGAGTCCGTTGTTTGATATTCAATTTTATTTCAAACGAAATAAATATAATCAGAGTAGGCAAATATTGCTAATAGTTATTAGTTATAATAGTTATAATAGTATATTACAGTATTAATAGTTTTAAAATACAAAAGAGGCAGCTGTATAATATCGTATTACACACGTTTTGCTAATTACATTTAATATGTACATTAAAAATAAAAAACGAAAAGATATACAATGACGCTGATTGAAGCATGAGCTGCGCTATCAAGTACGCTGCTGTTCCATTTGTCAAATAACTGGACTTGCCTCCTTGCGTCTTCGGGAGTTCATTCTTCTTGCCAAGTCCGATCTTGGAAGGACGCAAGTGCGGACTCTGCGAACTTTGTATTGAGAAACGGCCATGGCGTTCGGCTGCTATTTGTAACCAAACGCTGCCAGCGTATTTTTTTTACCAAAAAGCACCTTTGTCAACTTTTTCTTGTCAAAAAAGAAGTCCACTCTGAACACAGCCTAAGATGGCAATCAAATGAATAGGGTGGTTTACTGTAGGATAAAACGCCAGGAGTGATTTATTTGCTATCATTAATTACCCTTAAACAAGGTACTTACAGCAAAGTCTATCGGTCCGCAACACAAAGGCTGAAATACGCTGACACTTTTACTCGCACATCATTGTGAAATGGTCTGGATAATATAATTGGCACCTGGATTGGCAGCTCAGCCTTTCGTGTCTTGGGAAGCCCTTAATTGCATTTATAGTCCGTTGACATTTCAACACATCTCTGCTGACACCTTCTCTCACTTCTCCTGTACTAAAGAGTCTTATATTGAGAGTCTTTTACCAGCGGCTTCAGAGCCCTCCATTGGTATTCAATGGGCTATAGATCTGAACCCGCCGCCACTTTAGAAAAGACATTTTTGATCAAGGTTCTGGATAAATTTCTGGATGTTGATATCATAAGAACTGCTTTAGGTAGTATCAGCACATTAGAATGATATTCACGTCAGCTTTGGTTTCATTTATTGGTCAGTTAGCATTAGAAAAGGAAGTTGGAGAGCTAATAAATATTTTACAGCTGGAAAGAACTTTGGCAGTCAAATTCACATTAGTTTCGCACCCTGGTGGCCGAATGTGCATTAAATGACCGAAAAGTTTCCACCTGGTATTGGTTCAGAAATTACGAGCTCATGGGACAACACAACCAGACAGTGTTTGGTGTTTGCTGTTTTGCTTTTGAAAAACTATGGTTTAATAGCCCTAGATAGAGAATTATTGACTGGGACCAAAGCCACGTGGAGAGAATGAGTCCCCGCTGAGAGGTAGAGCTGTGACCGGCCTGGACTGCGCTACCTGTCCAAGAAATAAAGTGAGTAATCTATTCCTGGACACTTCAGTAAATAAACACAGTCGCAGCGGGAATTGTTTGCAACGGTGATTCTGCTGGTGTCTCGGTCGCAACTCGTAACACCTTCAAATTTTATTGATTTTAAGATGGAATTAATCTGCGTCTGGTTATAAATTCGAGGTTCAGCGCTTGAATGAGCAAATACGCTGTTGTGAATGAGAAGGCAGGATTGCAGGACAGTTGTTTAGATTGTGAGGATAAAACTAAAGATGGCACGGAGTGTAGTTTATGTCCACACAAACCTTTTTTTAACGTAAAATTAAACGCTCTTAAAATGCTGGTTGCTTTTACCTTACGGTTAGGTAACATACAATATGGACAAACCCAAACAATGGTTTAAATAAATCTGTGAAATGTCTATGTTCCCACCATGGGTTGAAACAACCGAGCATTTTTAGAGTGAGTACCTAGTGTTTTCTATACAGACTTTATTCAAAAGCCTACTTCTGAAAGACTCCAAATCTAGCGGCTGTTGAAAGGGTCATTTCTTAGGTTATTCCATGAAGACAAGACTGGACAATGTAAAGCGTGAATACATTTCTGAGCTTTTGTAGAGCCCTTCGGAATGCCCTTGTGTTGTTCATGACGTCATCGCCTGTTTACTTGATTCTATCCACTGATACATTTTTAATGGAGTTCATGCAGAGAAATACAACAGAAGCTGATCATGTCAGTCGAGCCTGAAATTAACTTTTTTTAATGTTTTGGTTGGTATTTGTTTACTCGCTCTCAGGTCGTTTCAAATCTCTTCTTCCGGAAAACACAAAAGAAGATATTTTGAAGAATGTCAGTAACCAAACCATACTGACCCCCATTGAGACGTTTCTCAAAATTAGGGCTGTCAACGTTAATATTAAAAAATATTTAACTCCATTAACGCAACATCCATTTTTTCTGTCATCATTGTCTAGCGTTACATTATATAATCACGCTCCTATTCATATAAAGGCCTTTAAAGCCACAATATGGAATATTTGAACCGCTAGATGGCGCACTTTCGAAACGACAACAAAAGGCAAAGCTAAATGACGTTATGTAGAAGAGTGGAATTTTCACCATCCAGAGGCGTATGGAGATCGCCCACCATGTTCACGGATGAGGTAATGAATTAATTTTATTTTATGTCATCATAATGAATTAGCTTGCAAGAAACGTGGAATGTAATGCTACGTTAGCCCGCGACTGATATTGGACTTTGTCAATTGATATGGTAGCGTAATGCTACACAGTGTTACGTGTTTCCAACAGTCATACAGTCGTCGTTTAAAAAGTAAATTGGAACGAACCCACAGCATTTACAAGTAATGTTATTGGCTACATATTTTTGTGCGACATATGCTGTATTTCATAGGGTAACTGCATTCATAACTATTCAAATAATCTGTGCATGAGTATTTTGTGTACAATTAAAAAAATGTGCTTACCTGTCTATTAAAACACATGCGAGAGCGGAGTCTCTGTCGAGTCCAAGTTGGTCGCGCAGCTCTCTCCATTTAGAAAACGCCACGCCGATATTAATCCTTGTTTTATTTCTTCATTTGTCCGTAAGCCTGCTTGCCTCATTTGGTCTACGTTTACGCTTTTTTGGGTTTCCTTTACTCGCCAAAGAGTAATCGTGATCCATAATAACAGAACAACAGATGCTGTATAACCACTTCCGCATGTGCGTGTTGCCGTAGGGTAGTGCAGAGCAGCGGATATTAAGTCACTGATATGCGACAAGTACAAGGGAGACGAGGGACGGGCCATTATTTTAAATAGGAATTTCTCTGGATTTGCACATTCTGGGGAACATTTGGGATAATGTATGTACACAACTGCATGAAATATATCACACTGTGTAAGTGATTTTTGGATATTTCATAACAAAATTCTTCCATATTGTGGCTTTAAACTATTTAGGTGTGATTTGAAATGGTTGTATTGACACGTCCAGTATAGATTGACAGCGTCTGGCTGTGGAACACGGCTCAACGCAATAGCGGTCCCGTCTGGTGTAAAGTCTGCGTCAGAATCTGTCAGACAGCGCATCAGTATTAACTTCTCTTTCGTGCTTGAATGAACAAAAACACCCAAGATTATGCCAGAAAGCACATTTTGTCTAGTATTTTCGCAAGCACAGTCTTCAACGAGTTAAAAAAGGCAAAAAATGCAAAGTTAAATGAATGCAAAGAGTAGTGAAAATAGGGCATTAGACCTCGGGCGGTTGCATAAACTCCTTAGACTAATCTTAGATGCTAGTCATCTAATTGTTTTCTTCAAGTCTGGTCATAACTTCTTTAAATCTGATACATAAAAGGTAGATTGGGCAAATTGAAATATGAAAAGTAATACTGATTAGTCTTAACTAATTCCTAGTCTGTGAGAATGTGAGACGCAATCTTAACTTGGCGGCTAAAGTTTATGCAATGGGCCCTGCTTAGAGCGGAAGCTCTTAAAGGGGCCGCGCTCTTAAACGTGCTTCTGACATTACTCCTGTCACTAATGTTAATCAAAGAACAAAAGAAAAGAAGAAATCAATGTGATTTTGTAGCTTTAATGGTTCTTCTATATTTCATGTATTTAGCAGTAAAGTCTGTAATGTGTTTGAGAACTTTATGTATTTTCTGTATATTTCCTACCTGTTACCTGTAAAATATATATAAATATTTAATAAAGACATCAGTTGCACGTTTTTCTTGAACAGCATCATTTTATGAACGAAAGCCAACATTCTAATATTGTTGGCTTTCATTCATAAAATGATGCTGTTCAAGAAATGTGTTGTTTACATTAATTTGGAGATAAAATGTGAAATTATTAGAATGTAAAAACATATTTAAAAACATAAATGCTGTGTGTGATTAGTTAGTTAATTTTTAATCGATTGACAGCTCTAAAATAAACATTGTTAATAAAATAAATAAAATAAAATAAATAGTGTATGTTTCATTTCACTATACGTGTGCGAGTAATCGCAGTTAATCAAGCAAAAGGGTGTGAGTAATCGCTATTAAAAATGTCAATCTATTGACAGCCCTACTCAGAATGATCTTATCTATATGTTTTGAAGATGAGAGAGAATAAATGATGAGTTTTTATTTTTTCTTTAATGACAGCAGCACTCGAACTACCATAAACTCCAGACGGTTGTGCTAAAACCTAATGCCCCATATATCCCAGCATGCTTTGAGAGTTTCACAGTGAAGTTTCACCGAGCATCTTCAGCGAGAGCAAGACGGTCTGACCTTTTGATAATGTACTTTCTCTAATATAATACTGTATGTGATCTAGACATAGTACAATTGTCAGCGAAGTATTGCTTATTCGTATCATTGTATTTCATTGCATGTGTATATTTTATATTTCTATTCAGATTTTTACAAAGATGTTTATATGATCCCTGTTTTACTGTTTGTGTGTGTGTGTGTGTGTGTGTGTGTGCGTGTGTGTGTGTGTGTGTGTGTGTGTGTGTGTGTGTGTGTGTGTGTGTGTGTGTGTGTGTTCAGTGTTTTGTGTTAATAGTATAAGCTACTGGATGCCTAAATTTCCCATTGGGATGAATAAAGTCTCAATGTCTGATCCCATTTGAAATAGGTCATTTCATTGAAGCATACCTTAGTATATGATCATCAGCATATGTACGACATAAAGATTATTTGTCTTAGTGTAACATAAACTGGGAAACCCAAATCTGAGTCAATAAGATAAGACATTCTACGCCTTTGGGAATCTCTTGTGAGCTCCTTGTATTGCAGGATATTATTCTTCTGCGTTAATACAAGAAGTACATCAAGATCCTTGGGTTTCTCAATTCAAGACGGCGAGAAGCAAGAAAAATGGATCTGTGTGCCTGCTGCAAATCCATGGACAGAATAATTTGAGCGGACGGGGAGGGGCCGGGCTCTCTCGCACAAAGGGAAATGCAACAAGAATCTGCAGGCGGCTTCACACAGTTCTGTACAAAAAGCTGAGGAAGAGACGAGCGGCCGAAGATCTGACGTGAAAAACTAACTCTCACTGCTCCGAATGACTTCAATCACAGGTCAACCTGAGGATTGTAGAGAAACTACTGTATGCTGGGATTTGTGGTTAGATGTTTTCGTTGGATCCGGAGCTTGGTAACGTACAAATCCTTTTTCCTGCATTGTTTGGTCTTTGCATGGCGACGCTAAAGTGGAATTTTAATAAAAGCTGAATGAGTTTTTCACCAGATCACATCAATGCATGATGCATTTTGAAGCTTCGTAGTCAATGTTGAGAGTCATTTAACAAGTATGGAGATGTCAACGTCCAATCAGGAGCCAATAAACAAAGACTCTCTGATGGATGATGCCAAGCAACCCGACAGCCCGAAAAATCTCAAGATGACTTTAAACCGCAGCATCACCGACATCACAACATCATTTGTTCTCAAAACAAAAGTCCACGGGTTGAAACATGCTTTCTCGCCCCACAAATCCAAAATCCAGCGATTGCTTTGGCTTCTGGCCCTCTTTGTTTGCTTCGGGCTGCTCTTCACCTGGTCGTGGAATCGAATCTTGTATCTCCTCTCGTACCCGGCCGTCACTAAAATCTACATGGTTTGGGCTCGCAGCATGACTTTTCCAGCCGTCACGTTCTGCAACCAGAACCTCTTTCGGGTGTCCAGGCTTACTAACGCCGACCTCTACTATAGCGGCTACTGGATGGACATCATGCACTTGAACCACACGCTCAACCGCCAGAGCGTCTCCATGCTGAAGCACAGCCGACATAAAGAAAGACTCTTGCATCTTCTTGACTTCTCCAACTTCACCCCGCCTCCCAACGTCCAGCTCAACACCTCGGAGATGATTGACAGGCTGGGGCATCAGTTAGAGGACATGCTACTGGAATGCAAGTTTCGGGGTGAAAAATGCACCTACAGGAACTTCACCCCCGTATGTAAACATGCATGAATGAGTTTCTTTGGATTTAAAGGAAAACCGTCGCCGTAATGATCACTGTCATCACTGTCGACAGTTGTCCTCGCTTAAGCTGCCACGTTCGTATTCAACATTCATTGCTCAAGATAAGCAATTAAAACAAGTCTGGCATTCAGATTCATTAAAGCAATTACTCACAGAAATGAATGAGGATACCTGAATGAGCCGAGGGCTTTTGTGTTTGTCGCGTAACAACACCTACAGTTATTGTGTGTTTTGGGAAAAGCTCAAGGCCAATGGGTTTAAATGGATTAGAAAATTAGACTGAAAGCGTGTTGCATTTTAACAGCTCAGATTCTGTCAGAAAAAAACAAACGTTTTACCCGCGACTGTTATTGCGTGAAAACCCCCGAATAAAAACATATGTATTTGTGCAATGCCGGAACATCAATTATTTTGGTTGGTGGTCTTATTTTTCTTATGTTTGATTGCACAAAAGGTATCAAACTTCTATATTTCATGAAATGCCACAAAACTGTGCCCCCCGGATCCATCTTTGGATTCCCTAGGGGGCCACGGACCCCAGTTTGAGAACCACTGCTGTTGCTCTCTCTCTCTGTCAAAATCTAAATATAGAACAACAAAAAATAAAAATAAATGAATATTTTCTAGAATAGAATGAAGCTCTCAATGCTTCTTAATGACAATTTTTATTGCAATCCTAAAAATAATGTCCACATTACAAAAATTGAAAAAAGAAATAAGACGAAACAGGATTTTGCTTGATTTAGATTCTGAGGTGATAAGTGACCCAGACATGATTCATACGCGTGTGTGAATCGTCTGATATTTCCAGAAGCGATGTGCTGAATTTGCATCGTTTATTTACAAATGTCTTTTCGTGTAGCATCACTCCGGCGTGTCAGCCTCTGTTGGTGTTTTTTATCTTTCTGTTGAGATGTGTGGCAGGTTTGGAAGACTGTTGAAAGAAACCCTCCGGCTAAAGTCTCAGTTTCATCTATTGGCACAGAAACCGCACTCCGACAAATTTCTGGGTAGAGACGCATGAATTATTTAAAAGTGCCGGGTGCCTCGCACACAAGTGCTTTCAATCTGGCTTCAGGTGAACTCCTCTGCTCGATATCTTGATCCGCTTTTTATTTGTTATCAGATGGAAAACCAATCAACCTCCCTTAATCCCAAGATCCCTTCCAGTATTTAAGCATCTTTGCATCGCTAACAACCACGTCAATGGGAAATTTCTCTTTAGGAAACTGTGTTCGCTTGCATATTATAGTACATGTGCACAAAGCCGTAAATCATGACAGATTCATTCTTGCCTGTGGCTTGGTGTGCTTGCTTTTAGGATGAATAGAGTTAATTAGTTTGGAATGAAGGAGGAAGAGAGAGGATTCTCACTATTGTGCTATACAATATGCTCATTGGTTGTGTGTTGGTAAAGCGTGAACTCTACACAGCATACACAATGCCCCTGTTATACCTCTCGATTCTGACAACAACGGTACATTTTGGATCCAGGCACTTTCATGTTAATTGCGATTTTGAGATAAAACATGTCATCCTTGCGTCTCGCTGTGTGATGGGAGTGAGGGAAATGAACAGAGATTGTGGATTTGATAGAGTCAGATTGATTAGTCTGCTGGTCCGTTTGCTTATTTAAAGGTGAAACATGTCAATGGTTCCCAAACTGGGTATGTGAGGTGTTGATGGGGATACACGAAGACTAAAATAACAATTAGCCAATCGATCATCTGTCGCACAATAGGAACCCAATAGAAACCATCACAGAAATTCTGATGGTTTCTGTTAAAATGCCATTATGAACCATTGGCTTTTTCCATTAAAACCATTACAAAATGTATTTTATAGTGTGTTTTGGGCATTATTCCAACCCTGCTGAAAAAAAACAATAGAAACCATTAAAGAAGTTATAATGGTTTTAAAGGGATACTGGCTAAAAAATCAATAAACCATTAAAGAAATTATAATGGTTTTATTGGTTTTAAAGGGATTTGTATTGGTTTAAATGGAAACTGTAATGGTTCTACTGGTATGTGATGAATTCTATTAGTGGGATGTTAAATCCTACTGGAATAATGCCCCATGGAAAAAGCTAATGGTTCATAATGGTATTTTATTGTAAACCATTAGAATTTCTGTAATGGTTTCTGTTGAGTTTCTATTGTTTTTTTCAGCAGGGCCACCATTGAATCCATCACATACCAGTAGACACCATTCTAGTATTTATTAAAACCAATACAATTCCCATTATAACTATTAAATCCATTACATTTCCTATTGTGTTATTGATCACCCTGCTGAAAAAAACAATATAAACCAAATAGATACCATCACAAGATATTTTCATGTTTTACTGTATGACATAAAACACACCAGCAACGCCTCGCTTGGGGTTTGATAAAGCTTTTATATGCGTCTTGAGCTTCATGGGACAACAGACGTTGTCAGAAACCGTCAACATCATCTGTAGGGATGTAATGATATGCTCCGCTTATGATTCAGTTTGATATGATACTAGGTTTACGATTACGATTGCGTCACGATATTTGTAAAAAAAAAAAATTTGACACCCAAATGACAGATTTCCTCCAAAACATTAACAATTTTCAGTAACATTTGTTATTTTGTTAAGGAATTGACAAAATTCAAGGTTTAATTGAACTCATAAAATGAAACTGTCACAGAAAAATTATTCTTACTATTCTTAAAAGTTTTAAAATATAAAAAAATACATTTAATTTAAAAATATCTTAGCATAGCTCTGTGACACGTATCTTGATTGCTCTACGATACATGTCTTAATGTTTTTGTATTGCTATATGCAATACTTCGATATATTGTTACACCCCTAGTCATAAGGCATAAAAATCTAAAAAAATAATTTTCTGTGATCATCTAAAGGTCTATGAAAAATATTTTTTTTGTCGCAGGAACCAGTGTGACACTAACATCTGGTTTGGCATATAAAAAATATTGTCATCGCTGCAGCACGTCATGCTGCTCGCAAATGCTGTGTCAACCCACAGTTTGTGACTTTCGGCTTCCATAAAAATGAATTGAAAACGTTTGCACCTTCATTTAAAACGCTCTAGTGGTTATTGAAATTTCTGCAAATGGCTCTTTGAAAATGGATGCATGTTTTCCTGAAGTTACTGGCAATTACTAGCGTGAAGAATAAACACAGCCATACGTAATACACACACGGACAGAATGAGGAAAAGAATTATGCAATTCACTTAAAATTCTATTATTTTGAATACTATTGTCTGTTTAATGTAAGTCAATTATGTAAAGTATATACTTCTTCACTAATAGTGTACAATATATGCTATATGAATGTGAAGTGATATTTATGCATACTTATTGTTAACATTAACCCTTTCATGAATGATTTATGACCTCAGTTAAGATTTTTTTCCGTGTGTTTTGATTGCTGTTAGGGCATGAAAAACAAGATTTGAACTTTTTAAACACTTTTTTCCCACTTTTTTCTAGGGTTGTCAAACGATTGCAGTTAATCCAGAATAAAAGTTTTTGTTTCATAATAAATGTCTGTGTACTGTGCATATTAATTTTGTATTTATAAAAGCATACAGATACATGCATACATATTTAGTAAATATTTACATGCATTTATTTATATTTACCAGTCATTTAAATTAGATATAAATGTTTATTCATTTTTATGTTTGATATTTTTCTTAAATATATGCATGCATGTGCAAAAATTAATATGCACAGTACACAGACGCATATTATGCAAACACAAATTTTTATTCTGGATGCGATTAATCATTTGACAGCCCTAGTTTTTACTTAATTTTCTACTTGTGGACATCTGAAGAGGTGGCAGTTTGTAGAATAATGTACTCGTGTGGATGTTGATGTGCAACTATGCTATCGAAACCCATGCAAACACAAGAAATGGCTTTTTGAATAGCTGTCCACTATAAAGTAGTTGATAAAAGGGTAAAACTGGGATTTGTTTAGTTTAGTTTAGTTTTGTTTGATCATACGTGGGGATCATAATGCAATAAGCAATTTCAAAATCATTCTTGGATCTACAGGAATGAACCCAAAAAACCTGTAACCTCATCTTTTGGTCACAGTTCTTTGCGTGCTGACAAAGTCTTTCTTGTTTGCTGGAGTCTCGGAGTCGAGTCGAGCAGAGAGCGTGAGCTCCCACAGGCCTTGTTGAAGCCCTGAAGCTAAAGCAGATCTATCCCTCATTACTGTCACAGCGGGGGTCATGAAACCATGACTGATTTCATCCCTCCAGTCAGTCTCTCGCTACATCACTGTCAAAACTCTGCCAACACCATCACAGGCAGTATTAGACCGCTATTAGCTGTAGAAGGAATAGAGACAGTTATTTAGTCGCTTTCAGGTCATTGCATATCTGTTTGCGGAATGCGTGGACATGATGTCAGTCTTTCAGCTTTTAAACTAGATACCGTAATCATCTTTAGATGTCTCTGTGTGTTCATGATTGTTTTTTTATGGTTTGCCCACAGATTTATACCAGATATGGGAAATGCTACACGTTTAACTCGGGTCTGGATGGAAACCCCTTGCTGACAACTTTGAAAGGCGGAACTGGGAACGGACTGGAAATCATGCTGGATATTCAGCAGGACGAGTACCTGCCCGTGTGGGGCGACACAGGTGAATTAAAGACGACTCATGAATGGAAAACGTTCTTACATAAAAAAATGTGTCTTATGACATCAAATAGAATAAGAAAGATTTCTCTTCATTGTTGGTCAATTTTTTGCGGTAACACCTTAGGACACCTTTACGGTTTACTTTTTGAAGAAGATTTACATTACTTTGTTAAAGAGACATCACTCTAGAATTGTCTTACTGTATATTATTATTTTGTACTGTGTACATATTTATTTTTCTGAAAATGTGGTCTATGTGGTGTAGTATACTTAGCGACAAAATGAAAGTTGTAACGCATATAGTGTAAGTTCACAGGTGTAATTTTGTTCCACTTATTTCCCAATATTATATTCTAAAAAGACTAGATATGTGTCATAATATAACAGGTATTATGGCACACATTAGCATAATGTTCTCATAAGCGGTAGCAACTAAATTGCAGGTACGATAGAGCATTTAGCTTCTGAGATAACAAAGTTATGTGGCTTTCCTGCCCATTTTTTAGAGACTACTCCAGGCACATTACTGCTGTGGGCTGCTGTATTTTACGGCATAACGATGCATTGTAAATAATTAGAAAACAAAACGTGCACTGGCTGTCAAAGTGCCGTTTAATCATTTGTGGATGACAGCGTACATGAGAATTGATGAAAGGGTTTAACGCCACCATATGCTACAGTACTAAATATCATATGTTTATAATAGTATATTAATCATGGGCTTTTAATGGCTCTGAAGGAGACTTTATATCCACAGGCGATGTGAAGTAAAGTAATACGTATTAGCATTCTGTATGAAGTCATTATGAAGTTCATTATGAAGTAATTATATTTGGAGCTCGAGGCATTGGGTTGGACATCAAATCTCTCTTTGTACAGTAAATAATCCTGTTTAATGTCCCGACAGATGAAACGTCATATGAAGCTGGCATTAAAGTTCAGATCCACAGTCAGGACGAGCCGCCCTTCATAGATCAGCTGGGGTTCGGTGTGGCTCCGGGTTTCCAAACCTTTGTTTCCTGTCAGCAGCAACTGGTACTGATGCTACACGCACACGCGCACCTAACAGAGAGCTTTAGCTAACATTCTCTAAAACATCTCGCAAAGTTATCAAAAATATTCTTGCAGTAATGTTGAAAGAGCATTTTATCAACATGATGTCATTGCTTAACGTTCTAAAAAGGTTTAAAACTTTATTCTTACATTGTTAGTGGAACAATTAAAATTGTTCAGAAATAACATTTTCATAATTTAATGAGGACGTTAGCAAAACGTTCTTAGAACATATTTTTTTACAATTACTGTTTTATCTTTTCAAATCCAGACTTTTTTTATGGTGTAGAAATACTTTTTTGAGGCTGTTTAATCTTTTCCAACGTGCCAACAATTTTTTAATCAACCTATGATCGCAACAATAGTAAGGGCAGACTTTTACTGGAAATAAAATGTGTGTGATATGATAAATGAAACATTCACAAGCTTAAATATTAATTCGCTAATATTTTCTAAATAATGAATAAATATTTTTTTTAATAATAAAATATTTTATTTTAAGCATGTACTTTGATATTGATATCAATATAATTAACATGAATATATCAATTAACATGTTAAAATATTAATGCATTATTTGATTTATTAATACATGTGTTTATTAATATTTAGTGAATAATATGTGTATTATTTATTGGCACTGCTGTTGGCAATCATGGTTCTTGGTTGATAGCAAAAGTATCCAAATGTTTCAAAATTTCTAAAATGTTTTATGTCTACTAGGCGTGTCTCAATATACCGTACCGGCATTGACAATGATCGTGATATAAAAAACATGATTATTGATATAATTCTATGCACACGATAATATTGTCAATAATTCAGCGCCTGTTTAAAGTTTTTCATTTAGAGCCACAATGGTTACAAACTCTCTTTCTAATCCTTACACTTGAATTTTATTTAAGCACAATATAATTCATAAACACAAAATAACCCAAATTAAAGATGAATTTCACTAGCACAAGAAACAGATACCGTGATCATATCGCCACAGCAATTTCTGGTCACGATAACCATGAAGTAATAAGCTGATATTGTGACAGCCCTGATGTTTATTTATAGCTGTTTATTGTGTTTAAAGCCATACACGTTCATTCCAATGCCTGCCGGTGTGCACTGAGGTCAGGTTATTCATAACTATGTCATTGGGTTTTCCAGGTAAACCAATTGGCAGGTGGTCAGAAAAAGTGTTTATTTAAGTACTGTAGCGGCCTGCAGTGATCCACTTTTTCCACAGAGGCCAAAATCGATACGTCTCCATTCGTCGCCACTTAGCAATGGAGCCGTTAGCAGAAATAATCGAGTCCTGCATCCTTGCTCTCACCATCTTTATTTCAGCTTCCTCAACCCTGATGTTCTCTCTATCCTGCTGCTTTGAAACATCATAAACCAACATTACGACACACTCTTTTCTTACATTTCATTTCCTTTCCTGTCTGCCGCTTGCGTAAGATATGCAGAATAATAAAAAAATCCAATTATTTTCAAAATGACTCGCATTATCTCGACTAAATGGATTTTAAATGTAACCAGAAGTAATTGTAACGGCCTTTGAAATGAACAATAATATTGCTTCCAGTCTATTTTCCATATTTACAGTACGTTGTCCTTATGTTTTATACTTTCTGTGATTCATTTCATGCACAACACGTTTTTCTGCTCGGTGGCTCTGTGGGTTTCTTACATTCATCTGATGGTCTCCTGTGTTAGTCCTTTGATTGGAACAAGATTTCTTGGCATGGCATTGTTATTGAACAGCATCAAACTTCATGTTCCAGCTCCAGTACCTTCCACCTCCATGGGGCGACTGCAGATCCGATGCCATGGATTCAGAGTACTTCTCCACCTACAGCATCACGGCCTGTCGCATCGACTGCGAGACGCGTTACCTGCTGGAGAACTGTAACTGCAGGATGGTGCATATGCCAGGTGGGCATGACCACCCGTTTTCAAGAACACTAGTAATATAAGATATATAAAATATGACCATTATATAGAGTGTCTCTTTTGACTAGCGTTTATATATCCCAAGCTCAAGATGGATCCGGGGGGGACAGTTTTTGTGGCATTTTAAAAATAGAATTTTATTATAAATTTTGTGAAATCAAACATCAGAAAAATAAGACAACCAACCAAAAGAATTCATGTTCCAGCATTGAATATTTGAATCAAAATTATTACTTTATTTGGGGGCCACAAAGCAATCCACCCTACACAAAGGGGGCCTTACAATTGCAATAAATTACAATAAAAGAATTGGAGAACCTCTGGTTCATACAGTCAGTCTGATCCTACGGGAATTGGTACAATGTGATGTTGTACAAAAATGAATGAATATTAGAAAAAAGCAATAATAAAGCCCCGTCTTCACTGGCAGGAAAGCATATCATGCCAATAAGATGAAGAACCTAGTAAAAAAGTTAAAAATTGACATTAAATTGTTGGAAATGTTCTTATTTTTAATACATATATTACTCAGCATCCTATATAACTAGTATTGATTCAAATTGTAAAAAATATTTTCTTAATAAGCTTTTCTTAAATGTGCAGTTTTCCCAAGAGCTTTATTGATTCCAGCAGTGTTGAGCAAGTTACTCTGAAAAAGTAATGAATTACTAGTTACTAATTACATATTCAATAGTACAAATTACTCTCTCCAAAAAGTATTTAATTACTCATTACTAATTACTTTCTATATGCTATATAAACCTTGATTAGTTAAGTGCCATGAAACGGCTCTTTTAATTCAGTCAAATGAATAATATAAAACTATATAAAGTATTCTTATTTACTGACCAAAGTATTACAAATGTGAGAATGATACATAAAAGAATGCATTAAAGTTAGACTTAATTTTTTTGGACAATTTCACTATTGCACTCACATATATTACACACAGTATTTAGTTTAATTACATCACATAATTACATAACTGTAATTAAACTACAGAAAAAATAAGAGTAATCCCTTACTTTACTTTTTCAAGGGGAAAGTAATGAAATTACAATAACTAATTACTTGGTAACTAGTGACACCCAACACTGGATTCCAGTGTAATGTTTCTGGTTTTACTATCAATCTTTTGATGTCTCGCACAGGCACGTCTACTGTCTGCACACCAGAGCAGTACAAAGACTGTGCTGATCCGGCTTTGGGTAAGAAGATGCCATTTCTTTCTTTACTACTAATGTCAAACACTTTACATTCTTAGCACATAGTAGTGAAAGTAAAATATGCCAGATAAACTAGCATCGAATCATGTGAAGTACATCCATAATCTGTGATCTGAATGACTAGATTTTCTGGTGGAGAAGGACAACAATTACTGCGTTTGTGAAACACCTTGCAACATGACGCGTTACGGTAAAGAGCTATCGATGGTGAAGATACCCAGCAAGGCCTCGGCCAAATATCTCGCCAAGAAGTTCAACAAAACGGAACAGTATATCTCGTAAGTTTCCGCTTTTGAAAGTATACAGTCACATGTTGCAGGTTAAAATGGTGCCAGTAAAATACTACTAAAGCCAGTGAAACTGTGACATAATGCACATAACATCTTAACAGTTTCTACTTGAACATAAATGAGATTAAATGGAAACTTAAGTCTATATTTCTCTTGAGAAAAACAGTTAGAAATGTGACAAATGTGTCTGTCATGAGAGTTTGAGAAGAGATGTCAACAATGTGTCAAACTGAGCTCAGATTTGTCAAGTCAAAATATTCAAAAGTCAATATTATTGGAGATCTTAGTATGAACTCGAACATTTCTCATCAAATCCTGATTATTTGACCTCTACAATCGACATTCATTTCACACCTCCACACTCTCCATTGATTTAAACAATTGTCACATTTGTTTTTATTTCTCTTAAGCAGTTTTAGGAGAAACATCTGAGACTAAGTCGTGAACCGGAAGTTGCGAACGTTTTCTGACACATTTCCGAGTGAAAAGGAATTTCAAAGGCGAAAATGAGTGGGCGTGGCTTGCGTTTTTCACTGCGAATTGATTGGATGAAAAACAGCTGTTGCATTTTGAAATGAAACTGGCAGCGGACTGACAGTTGAAGGGGAGGAGTTAACAAATGCTCCGCCCAAGCCGTCTAATTTACGTCATCTTAGACTTAGATGGATAGTCATTTCAGGGCGGAAGTGCATTTTCAGATTTTAACTGAAGATTATGAGGGTACATGAATTTTAAAAAGAATATGACCCACATAATATTCCATTTTATTTCAAGATGGCGCCGCGGATGGCTGCCTCGGTTTGGAGTGCTCTAGTACTTATGTCTTTTTTGTTTGTTTTTCCTGTTTTAAGCTACTCTTCTTCTATCACCTTTACCAGGGACGAATTGCTTAACATTAAGCAATGCCCTTCTTACAATCTTTTCCCTAATTTTGAAAATTCAGACGTCTTACTGGACATTTTACTCGGAGGAGCGGCAGCTCTGTACAAACGCTCTAAAAGACGCAAGCGGGGAAAGCGAGCGGGTGCGCTCGTCAGACTCCGACGACGCGGATTTAGGACCCCGCTGCCGAGTATACACCTGGCGAATGTCCGCTCCCTTACCAACAAAACGGACGAAATACTCTTACTCACCAGGACAAACAAAGATTTTTCCAACTCCGCTGCGCTGTGTTTCACAGAAACATGGCTCAATGACACCATACCGGACAGCGCGTTACATCTGCCGGGTTTTCAGCTGTTCAGAGCGGATCGCATTGCCGAGTCAACAGGGAAGACACGTGGTGGTGGATTATGTTTTTATATAAACGAAGGTTGGTGCAGAGATATAACAACACTGAAGAAAATGTGCTTTTCGTACTTAGAAGCGTTCTCTATCAACTGCAAACCTTTTTATTCGCCACGCGAGTTTTCCTCATTTATTCTCGTGAATGTTTACATTCCTCCACATGCTTGTGCGAGCGCGGCGCTGCAACAGCTGGCGGATTACATCACTGACACGGAGCAGCAACACCCGGATTCTCTTATTATTATTATTGGGGACTTTAACAGAGCAAACCTCTCCCGTGAGCTGCCAAAATACAGGCAGCATATCACATGCCCCACCAGAGACAGCAACATTCTGGATCACTGTTACACCACAATACGGGATGCATACCACTCTGTTCCCAGAGCAGCTCTGGGTCTCTCTGATCATTGCCTGGTTCATCTTCTTCCGACCTACAGACAGAAGCTTAAATCTGCCAAGCCTGTAGCAAGAACAGCAAAGAGATGGAGCAGCGAAACAGAGCGGGCCTTACAAGCCTGTTTCGACTGCACGGATTGGAGTGTCTTTGAAGCTGCAGCCACTGATCTGGATGAGTTAACTGACACAGTGACATCCTACATCAGCTTCTGTGAGGACATGTGTATTCCCACCAGGACTCGCTTAACATACAACAATGACAAACCATGGTTTACAATGAAACTGAGACAGCTTCGTCAGGCCAAAGAAGATGCTTACAGAAGTGGGGACAAAGTCTTGTATAATCAGGCCAAAAACACACTGACAAAGGAGATAAGAGCAGCTAAGAGAAGCTACTCTGAAAAGCTGAAGAACCAGTTTTCAGCCAACGACCCTGCATCAGTGTGGAAAGGCCTGAAAGACATTACCAACTACAAGCCATCATCCCCTCAGTCTATGGGTAATCAACGACTGGCTGACGACCTGAACGACTTCTATTGTCGTTTTGAAATGCAGAGTCTCACCCTTCACACCCGCCCTGACCCTATCTCTGCTATACCATTAACACCTCCTCTTGACACTCAACCTGCACTTAAGATCTGCGAAGAGGATGTTTGCCAGCTTTTCCGCAAACAAAAGATCAGAAAAGCACCAGGCCCAGACAATGTCTCACCCTCCTGCCTGAAAGTCTGTGCGGAGCAGCTGTCGCCCATCTTCACTAATATTTTTAACAGATCTTTGGAGCAGTGTGAAGTCCCTTCATGCTTCAAACGCTCCACCATCATCCCTGTACAGAAGAAACCCAAAATATCTGGACTTAATGACTACAGGCCTGTTGCTTTAACATCTGTGGTCATGAAGTCATTTGAGAGACTTGTACTGGCCCACCTGAAGGACATCACCAGACCACTTCTTGATCCCCTCCAGTTTGCTTACCGAGCAAACAGGTCTGTGGACGATGCAGTAAACATGGGACTGCATTACATCCTACAACACCTAGACAGACCAGGGACTTACGTCAGGATCCTGTTTGTAGACTTCAGCTCGGCCTTCAACACCATAATCCCAGACCTCCTCCTGCCCAAGCTTACCCAGCTCTCTGTGCCAACCTCTACCTGTCAGTGGATTATTAACTTCCTGTCGAACAGGCAGCAGCTAGTGAGGTTGGGAAAATTTAAATCCAGCACATGTACCATCAGCACCGGAGCTCCTCAAGGATGTGTTCTTTCTCCACTGCTATATTCACTCTACACAAACGAATGCACCTCTACAGACCCTTCTGTCAAACTCCTGAAGTTTGCAGATGACACCACAGTCATTGGCCTTATTCAAGACGGTGATGAATCTGCCTACAGAAAGGAGGTTGCTCAGCTGGCTGCCTGGTGTAGTCAAAACAACCTAGAGCTGAATGCATTCAAGACAGTGGAGATGATAGTGGATTTCAGAAGGAACCCTCCATCACTTCCTCCCCTCACCATCCTGGACAGCACTGTGGATACTGTGGAGTCATTCAGGTTCCTGGGCTCCACCATCTCTCAGGACCTGAAGTGGGAGTCCCACATAGACTCCATTGTAAAGAAGGCCCAGCAGAGGTTATACTTCCTCCGTCAATTGAGGAAGTTCAACCTACCACAGGAGCTACTGACCCAGTTCTACTCAGTGGTCATCGAATCTGTTCTGTGCACTTCAATTACTGTTTGGTATGGCTCGGCCACCAAATCAGACCTACGAAGACTACAACGGACAGTTCGTAGTGCTGAGAAAATTATTGGTGCTCCTCTGCCCACACTTCAGGACCTGTACGATTCCAGAGTGAAAAACAGGGCAAGAAAAATCATCATTGACTCCACACACCCAGCACACAAACTCTTTGATCTGCTGCCCTCTGGCCGGCGCTTTAGAGCACCAAACACCAGGACTTCCAGACACAGAAGCAGCTTCTTCCCCCAGGCAATCTCCCTCCTAAACAGATAACTGCTCCTTAAGAGCAATATTCCACTTCCACTACTCCTATAGTGTGCACTATAGTGCCTTATTATATCTACATCTTATGTATACATGCATATAACACTACCTCTACTTACTAAATTATCCATTTGCACAAGTGTACATACAATATGTTTATTCTACTATATACTACCCTGTACAATGTCTCTTATATGTTATTATCCCCCATTTTCTGTAAAATAGTCTTTATTTTATATATGCACAATTTAGAATCTTTTAGACTGTAAATCGTATTATATTGTATTGTCATTGTGTTGAATGTCTGTACTAGAAGCTTCCAACACCAAAGAAAATTCCTTGTGTGTGCAAGCACACTTGGCAATAAAGCTCTTCTGATAAGTAAACTATTTACAACAAACACTGCAATATTTCATGACAAAAAAAATTATTTCACTGAGACTTTAAATGAAATAACATTTTCGTCTGGGTTTTCAGGGACAATATTTTAGTGCTGGATATCTTCTTTGAGGCTCTGAACTACGAGAAGATTGAACAGAAAAAAGCGTATGAAGTCGCTGGATTACTCGGTAAGATAATACAGAGATCAGAAATCCTCTGAGACTCGCTCCGATATTAAAGCTAGCGTCTTCTTTCATGTTTTGTCATTTCTTCTGTATTCTCGCTCAGGTGATATTGGTGGACAGATGGGTCTGTTTATAGGAGCCAGTGTCTTGACAATACTGGAGATATTTGATTACTTGTATGAGGTACAATTCCTGTTCCAAAAACTGTTTTTTTTGTTGTTCTGAAATCGGCTCACAGATTCTTTCTGACTGTATATGTGGATGTTGCGCCATTTTCACAGGTTTTTAAGGACAAGGTTCTGGGTTATTTTCTGCGTAAGAGACGGCCGCATCGGAGCGCCAGTGATAATCTGGTAATTGTGCTTTCTCTGATGACCTGCATGTGCCAATGACATGTTCATAATAAACTATATTTTCATTTCTTTATGGTTTAAGGATTGATTTTCTGTGTTTTATTTGTCTGCATTAATCCTCTGACCCCGCTGCATGCTTTTTTTTCTGCCTTATGTCTTTGGCTCTAATTCTGCGAGAGGGGAATTGTGGGAATTTTTTGATGAACACAACAGATGTGCTGTTTGCGTTTGAACAAAGTTCTAAAAGCTGTAAATGGGACACTATTAGAAATGTTAAGCATGTTTGCTTGAGACAAACCTTTAGATTCAGTGAACACGGTTTAGCAGACGATTGATGACATAGTTTTATTGTATAACCAGCGAATGTTCAGTACATAAATGGGCTTTTCACACTAGATATTATTTACCTTAATCCTGGTTTATCATGTTCCCAGTTTCACGCTGTTCATACTTCAGTAATTAATACCGTCGGGTTTCCAGATTTAACACCGTACATTCATCCACCCAGCTTAATTCTGTTATTTGCATATTTATGATGGTAATTTATTGAACGAATACAGAATGCGACAAGCACACCGCCTGTTTTAAAGACCAGCTGGACCATCTGTGGAAATCTGCTTGGGTCTTTTGAAACATACGGAAAAAAATCATAGAAACGTTTTATCACTCCAGGTACAATAACACGCTGTTTATCATTTTTGTAATTGCACTTAAACAAATGTAATTTTCATCCCAGCGGTAGGTCAAAAACGTTTGGAAAGTCTGTTGGAAAATACCCAGAAAATCTTGTATATCTGACCAAACAATGGGTTCAAACAACCCACGGGTTGAGTTCATCCCTTTTTGACCCAACACTGGGTTTAAAAACATCCAGCATTTTTAAACCATTCTTTTTTTTCTTTTGAATGTTTAAAATCTTATTTTGGATCTTTAATTGTTTCATTCAGTATAAGTGATGTTAATGCTCCTCTTGAGCAATGCTAGCCTCCTTCTCATTTACAAGGAAGCAATGCTAACCCAGGGTTTTAAGACAAGTTAACCCAGGGTTAAGGGCAGTGTGAATAGCCCTGATTATAAAACTTTAGCAAACATTATAACTTCACACGTCCCCTCATCGTTACTTTAAGTTACACTGGAAAAAATGACATTCTTACTAAGCATTTTTGTCTCGTTTTTATTAAAAACATCTAAAACTCTCAGATCAATATACAATTACTTCACAAGAAAAGTGACCTTAGATATTTAGTCTTGTTTCATGAAAAATAATATTTAAATATAAAAAGAATTAGGTAAGTTTATGGTAAAAACAAGCCCAAAAATCTGCCAATGGGGTGAGAAAATCAACTTGAATTAGGTACTTGAGAAGTTCAAGTTGATTTTTCTCACCCCATTGGCAGATTTTTTGGCTTGTTTTTATCATAAACTACTTATATTTTTCTCCTTAAAAAAAGACTAAAAATCTAATGTCACTTTTCTTGTCAAGAAAGAGCATCTTGATTTAAGAATGTTAAGACATTTGTTCTACAATTCGAGACAAAAACACTCGGTAAGAATATTGTTTTTGCCGTGTACTTCTCTGAAAATGACTGGGCAGTTGTAGTCCATAATTCATATTTATGAGCCAGGTCACAGATCATTCCCACACACCAGATGTACCTGGACAATGTGTGCTAGACATCGATTTAAAATCCTGGTTTGTTGTTTGTTACTTGCATCATTAAGAAGTTCATCATGTTTTTAGGTGTAAAACATTCATCTGTCAGAGATGCTGAGACCAGACATTCCTGTTCCGAATAATAAAACTACATGAATTTTCTTAGAATGACAGGATAATATTTCATCCTGCCAGCTGGTTCAGATGAGATTTTTTTATCTTTTTTTATCAGGGTTTGTAGGTTAGACAGAATACATGCCCTTTTATACAACTTGAACTAAAAATCAACTTTTTATCACTTTAAAGGCGAATACAATACACGGTTCAAAAGTTCAAGGTCGTTTACTTATACTTGATTCTTTATTCATATTTCCCTGTTTTAGAATGATGATAAGACACTGTAAACTAAAAGAGACATAAATATTTGATCATTTTCAGTCTAGTCTCCCTTTGATCTTTTTCTATTCTGAGCGCTCATTGGCTGCTTTTTCTTCGTTATTTAGTCCAATTCTTTCATTTCAAAAACCCTTTAAAATACAATTGTTGTAGTTTTGTAATGACATAGAAATGCGTTGGCACCATTCTATTTTCCTCCACATAACTAATGTCAAGCATTTCGACGTCAAAAGGTTTTTAAGATTATGAGAAACCACATTTTGAAAAGTAGTATAGGATGCAAGTGTTTGCCTGAGATTCAAAACGGTCTCATTCACCATGATTGTATCATATCATCGCCACAGACGGATCTACACATCATTATCCCAACATTCACCCGGGCATTGCTGATCGATCACCTTTAGAAATTTGACTACTGTGTACACACAGTATCAATTGATCTTAGTATGCCGCGGCACGCCACGCTGCCAAGATGTCATTTTCTCCAGAGAGCAATGACCATAGAGTTTTAGCTTCGCCTGACCTCTAGACCGTCAAGAAACACGCTGTATTTATGTGCTGTGTATTAATTGTGTTGTGAGAACTGACTGTTCTCAGGTCAGTCACAGCCAGCGAAATGATTGAGATCAAACAGTATTCACGAGCGACACGTTTTTTCCTCCATGCTTCTTCAACCCTGTATTATTTTGTCATAAGTCTGGACAAGGGTCAAAGGTCAATTCAGTTTCAGATCAAAGCAGCACTCGCAGGTGAAACGCATCACCGCTTATTGAACGTCAGGTGGAACTGAATTGGCCTGGGCTTGGGTTTGGTCATCCTCATCTCTTTCCATCATGTGTATTCCAGGATTTCCTCGAGAATCCCACCAGCCCTGGTGTCACGCCTAACCATGTCCCCAGGTAGCAATGCCATTAATAAAATTTCATTGTGTCATTCCTGAAACACACAGCATTATTCACCCCATGCAGAATCTACAGTAAACGCTGTGGATGAAAGGGAAGCCATGTCATTTGCATTCTAAGATCCCTTTCTCAAAACCTTGTAGCCTTCAAGATGGAGATGATGTTTTGCACAAGTTCAGGTAAAATGAATTGGCTCTCGCTTGCTTGTATTCTCAGTTACTTCTGTTCTGTTTTCCCCAACAGTTCATGGTTTTGATCCCTTTTCCCCCCAAAATGGTTTTGGTTTTGCACTAATGCGTTAGGCTGTGAATCCAATGCTTTATTTCCAAGGCTTTGGTTTATCTTCAGTATATATTTAGGTCGCCTGAGCTTTAGACTGTTTGGAATAGCAAACTATCACACACAATTTCTGCTTATTCGATGAGTTTATTATTTAGTCATAAAACACTTTAAGGGTTTTTGGTTATACATGAAGCTATGTTTGATAGAGCCTAGAAAAATATTCCTTTTGAATGGTTTGGATTTAGTTGAACACTTGTTCATGTGTATATTTGAAGAGTTTGGTTCCAAAATTAGATAAGTCCGTTCTTACAATGTTTCAAATATCATGTTTTTTATTGTGCACTCCAATGAATATCAATCAAACTGCAGTTGGTTTGTTTTGATTTAAGCCGTAATAACAAAAAATAACGCAGCGAACACAATAAACCACGGATTTTTAAAAACGTAGTAATCTCTTTTTGGAACTAAACGCTTTGTTTGTTTTTGACATATTGTTTGGAACATAAGCAACATGTTTGCATCCGATTAATTGATGAAAGAATTTTGTGTTTTCACAAAGTATAGACTGCAATCCTAAAACTTGAATATTTTAGTCACAAACTAGTCAAAGAAAAAGCTTTCCAGTGAAAGAGTTGGCAGGTTTAATTTCAGACAGTATAATTATTTTTACCTAACACGTCTCATAAGTCTGTCTGCGAGCTTCTTGTGAAATATTAAAGCCTACTGGATGTCTTGCCAAAGAAAGTTTTGCTTATTGCGATTTTATACTCGGCTCTTGTTATTTTCAGGGTCTACTTTTAGATTCAGAAATACAGTTGAGGATTTTGGTAACGTTCTGGGTTCATAACAAGTTTTATGAATCTGTGGATGATGTGGATTACATCATGAAATAAAGTTGCAGGAATACCAAAACAAGCTTTTACACAAATCCGTAACTCATAAAGACCAGAGGTTATTTCTGCCCAGGAAAGCATGAAAAGGTCCGTTTCGACATCATTACAACAACTCACGTAATATCATAAGAACCTAATATTTATTTTGAAACGCACCTGAACACTTACTGTACCCTGTAGAAGTGCATTACTGTAAACGCAAATTTTGTTTGACTTTACAAATTGAGTCACAAAGACCTTATTTTGTTTGAACCCAAAACATTCCTGAAACTGTTCACCTAAAAATAAAACTTCTGTCTTCATTTACTCCTCGGGTTGTTCCAAATCTGTACGGATGTCTTTGTTCTGATGAACAGAGAGAAAGATATTTGGAAGAATGCTTGTAATCAAACAGATCTTCTACCATAGTAGAAAAAATGACAATGGTAGTCAAAAGTGCTCCAGAACGGTTTGCTTTTCCTACATTCTTCAAAATATCTTCTTTTGCATTCAACAGAACAAACTCAATTATAAAGCATTTTCCTACAGTACTATGGTGGCCAACAACTGTTTGGTTACAAGCATTCTTCCAAATATCTTTCTCTGTGTTCATTATAAAGAAACTCATACAGATTTGGAACTTGATGGTGAGTAAATGAAGACAGAATTTTCATTTTTGGGTGAACTGTCCCTTTAAGTTAATAACTGCATGATGGTCAATGAAGGCTCGAGACTATTTGTATTGAATTTCTTGACAAAATTTGAGTCTAAAAGGCTAAAATTGCTTTATTGTTATGAAACCAGTGGGCAATGACATCACTACATGCGAGATTTTGTAACGTCATCACGGCGCACACACAGAGAACGACATGACGTTCAGTTGAAAGTACTGAAAGTTAATTTATGGAGCTAATAAATCGAGACTAAAAAAAGACTTCTTCCCTCCCACCCCCTTCATTCATGCTTCTGTCCTTCTTACTTTCTTTACAAACATTATTTCTTCATCGGTTGATGTTTTGTTTCCCCATACGGTCACATTCCCATTTTTCATTACATTCCTGTCTGTTTATTGTTACGTTCTTTCTCCGTATATATAAACGTGTTTGTCTGTCATCATCCTAAAAATCACCTCCGACCGTCATCTGACCTCCTTGTCCCCCCCCCCCCCGTTCCCAATTTCCCGTTTCTTGTTTTTCAGAGCACATGTGACACACTCCGGAGTCACTCGGACAGTCTCGGATTCGCGCCGAACGTGCTACCTAGTCACCCGGCTATAGGCAACTTCGAGGAATTCGCCTGTTGATGACGCGGGCGGCGAGGCCACGTTTAGGGTTCCACGGAAAACTGTGAAATATCTGATAGACTCCAAACCAAGTGTAAGTCCACGTGTTAAATAGTTACAAAAAAAAATCTATCCACACCTGAATAGAAACGATATTATAATAAATCATCATGAAGTAGATAAAGGCAACACTTCCAAACCAAAACTCAGGTTTTATTACAGCCACTGTTTGTTTGAAATGTGATAATAATCCTGGTCGATTTCATGCCATTTCTTTCCAACGATTTAAGACGTACAGATGCTGTTATGGTCCTTCACCCTGAAGTGTATTTTGTGCTTTTTTTAATGCTGTATGAACACTGTGGGCCTAATTTGATCAAGCCGCCTTAAATCTCGATAAAGAAAGCATTTTAATATTGCACAACAACTGATTGTTAGTTGATCCGGCCGAGGTGTGAATCTCGGCAGGTTTTTGTACAATAACTGTCTGAGCTTTAACGCAGAACGCGGTTTGACTGAATTTAGCCCCGTGATAGTAACGGAAAACACGTGTAGTCACTCAGAATGTTTGTCTATGTTCATATTTTGTGTGTATATAAGTGCAATAATATGCATAATGTGTTTATGAATACCGTATATTACCTTCAAGTCTTAATTATTAGCTGTCAGGTAAACAACACAAAGAACGCTTTCAATACAACCTGAGTTACCAGCCATTTGCTTAGTGTTTCAACTTCCGTCCGCTAGGCCGTGTGGAGATGGAGCGTTGTTGAATAATACTTGAGATTGATCTGTTTTATAAGTGTAATCAGTCATTCAGATCCATCCAAACGCATAGAATACGAGGAACGAATCTGTTCAATAGTTGTTGAATGCTAATTCATTATATTAAGTGGCAAAGACTGTAAACAACATGCTGACGTGAATACGAAATCAACTCATTTAAAAGACGTGGCATACTCATATTTACATTTACTTTCCCGGCGGATGAATACAAGGTTCACCCAGAAATACACATTCTATGTTCATTTATTCACCCTCATGAATGTGACTCTCTTTTTCCCTGTGGAACACAAAAGAAGATATTTTGAGAAATGTCTCCGTGGTTTTGTGTCCATACAATGGAAGTCAATGGAGTGCAGTGCTGTTCAGTTCAACGTTCTTCAAAACATCTTCTTTTGTGTTCTGCAGATGAAAGGAAATCATACAGGGTTGGAATGACACGAGAAGGAATAAATGATGAAAGGATTTTCATTTTTGGGTGAACTAGGTGGTACAATTCAATGTGGAGCAGATCTTCTAGAAGAATGTGAGCATCACTTGTTTTATTTTGCTGTTTTCATGGGAGTGCCTGTAAGTTTGAGGCGTCTTCCTTTTGTCTTGCATGAATCTGCTGACCACACAACACACGGTGACCCACAAACATACAGTACGTAGACGCAACAAAATGCAAATGAATTAATGTTGTTGCATTAGATGAGAAACATCAAACTGAGTGGCACAAATACGTTTCAAGCAAAACATTTTACAATGAGATATTTGTTAGGTTTAAAATCACGAGTAGTTGCACACGCTCTGGTTGTTAAGTGTTGGTGGACCGCTAAAAATCACCTTGACCCATTGGTTAAAGGGACAGTTCACCTAAAAATCTCAATTCTGTCATCATTTACTCGCCCGCAAGTTGTTACAAACCTGTATAAATGTCTGTGTTCCGATGAACACACAGAAAGATATTTGGAAGAATGCTTGTGACCAAACAGTTCTTGGCCACCATTGACTCCCTTAGCAGGAAAATTTGCTTTATAAATGTCTTTGTTCTGTTGAACACAAAAGAAGATATTTTGAAGAATGTAGGAAAGCACATTCTGGGGCACTTACCATTGTCATTTTTCCTACTATGGGAGTCAATGGTGGCCAAGAACTGTTTGGTCACAAGCATTCTTCCAAATATCCTTCTCTATATTTATATATTGTTTTCTGTAAACATTTATGTTTGGGTGAACTGTCGCTTTAAAGAGAAATATAGTCGAGAAATGTAGATGTTAATCAAGAATCCAGTTTGGTTCGATGTTTTCTTATCTAATGCAATGATGTTGAAACATGTGTGACTTGTGTCTGAATCTGTCCTGGGGTCGTTGTAGCTCTGCTTCTCTACACTACATGTATTTAAAGCCTAGTACAACAAAACATGTATCTTCCATAAACTTGATCTGCATCACCGTATTATTGTATTGTTTTATATAAACCACAGTGGAATTTCTAGTACAGGTATCACAATTTTAAACCAGAGTTACATGTAAATGATCCCGTATAATAAACAATATATTTAACCATCTCTTAACACGGTGTCTGTGTCTGCTTGTGTCCCGGAGTCTGTGTGTGATATGAAACAACCAAAAAATGATTTTTAATACGGTTTATTTTCAGCTAGTGTTCAACCAGACATAGTCCAAATGCAAAAAAACAAACCGATAAATATTCAAACAAATTAAATATGTATATAGCACCTGGCACAGTCTAACCCCGGACTGTTAAAACATTAAGATAACAGAGTTTGATTCACCTTTACCTCCAGAACGTTTACCGCAAACCTGCAATAGCATGCTATGATACATCCTGATCTCCATCGTTCACCTTCCCTCCGGTTTAATCACATCACACCCATACAAATAAATACTGTACATATACATATGTGGGTCTTCAGGTACATTAGGAGGTATTTCGGTCTGGGTATGATGATGATGATGATGATGATGATGATGTGTCACCCTTGTGTTCACTTAATAATAATGAACTACGCTCAAGTGATCGAAATACTCAAGTTTAGCATTCACTCTGTAAAAATAACGAAGCACACTATAAAGGGATCGATGCACCGTATAAGATAAAGACTCATGATGTTGAGATTAGACCTTTCAGAAAGCTAATTAAAATTATTCCACATAACAAGTGATTTAAGGTTAAAAACGGATTGAAATGTAAGCACCGCACAGAAAATGTACCCTACAGTTTTGGATCCGCACACTTGTACATTTCCTGCTTAACTGATGACTTCTGGGATCCAGAATGAAAGCTCATCTGTTACGCATTCAATATTTCATTCATGTGGGCATACACCAGAGGAACGGAGACCCGCGGGACTGAACAACCACACATAATACAATGAAGGCTTTGAGACAGATTCTTTTTCTGGCCTTTAGGATCTTTAATCTTAAACTGTGATTGTTATGAACTTGAGCGAGTTTTGTGGTTAAATGATGTGGAAGAACCTGAACAGGTACAACGGGTAAAATCCATATTTGATCTGTTCTGAATTAAGCACCGCAACTCATTCTCGGGTTTAAAAAAACGAACTGGGCTTCTCGTATTAACTGGAGCGTGTCGTTTTTTGGAAAATGAAATGATCTTTATAGCCTTAGCATGTTTATTTTTAACAAAACCCATTACCGCAGTAATATGATCATCGGATCAGTCTAAATGGTTTTACTATTGAGAGCACAAAAACTGATATTCAGTCTCAAGCTAACGTAACACTAGTTTGCGTATTTATTGGTGTTTTTATTCATTTGCTAGATTTTAAAAACGGTGTCCTCCTTTGCAAACGCCTTGCTTAAAACTTAAGCACTTTTGTGTTTAAATATACATGTTTTTATCATGTTATGTCTCGTCATTGTGATCTTATGCAAATGACTTATGTACTTCTATTGAAATATTTTTTAATTAGTCAAAAAGGTGCATTCTCTTAATGTGGTATATTAAATCTTCTAAATTAAAAAGCATTCATTTAATGAATCATGTATTCTGATTTTACATTCACTGTTTTTCTGCATCCGCTTGTGCTGTAAAGCCGTTCAATTCATAACACTACGATGTAAAGATGCGTTGATATCTCCCCAAAACAAAGGCAGCGCTTCCCAATATAACAAATACTGCCCGTAAAACCATCCTGTCTATTAAATCTAAACCCAACGAAACAAACTCGGCATGAAAGAAATGAAACGGAAATAAATACTGTAAAAACAATGTACACTTGTGATTGAACTCTGTCAGTGTGACATCATGTCACATCATAACGCAAACAAAAGCCTACAACATACACAGCAGTCTTACACTTAAATATATGTGGATGTGAAGAGGGAGGGGCGGTGGCAGACGTACTCCGGCAGTGTACTGTAGTGTCGACGCAGTTCCTCTGTCCGGGACGAACGGAGAAGCGAGTCTCTTCTGAAGGGCTGTTGGATGTGCATGCACGATCAGAAGATGTCAAACCAAAGTAAGGCCACGACATGCCTCCCACAAACAAATGCAAACACTGTGAGAGATGAGAAAATACAGTGTTGAAACATGAACAGCCATGACACATTTTGACAAACAGTGTACAAATTTACAGTTTTTTACACAATTTGGTGCACTTCCAATTGAACTGATCAAGGGTTATTGATAACATTTCTGAAAAAAATCAATAGTGGCACGAACTCTTTTATGAGACGAATCTCTCAATTCTGAGCACGAGCGAGATCATTTCCCACCGTCCTCTCCTGCGACACCTACAATCCATTTCTCTCTTTGGAAAGGCATGTTTTGGGCCTCTGCTACAGGCTCCTGTTTTAATTCCACACACCCGCTGTTAACTAATTGTGCCCAAGCCACATGGTGAAATGGCTCCACGTTCTCTATCAAATGATAAATCGATGAAATTGAGCAAACGGTCGTGCTCATCTGGAGCATAACTGGACTGATCCGGATCTGTGATGTGGTGTTAAACTCACAGTACAGGTTAAAGGCACTTCAGCTGCTCCCCCTGCTGGTCTGATCCGGCACAGGACTGCTGCTGCTGCTGTTGTTGATCTCTTCTTCATCCGCCTCTTCCTCTTCAGCCCAGCCGCCCAAACGGCCAGAAGCGGGCGGCACCAGGCTGTCTGTCTGTGTGGACAGGATCTGAGGGTCTGAAGATAAAAAAACAAGCAGTGGCTTTAAATTGCATATTGTTGGGTTTTAAATGTTCAGGTATGTAAATTACAATCTTATTATTTAGAATAATAATAAATATTAATACATTAAAAGTGTATCAAAATTACAAATAAAATAAAAAGTTATAATTATTTCAATTACATTTATTTTATATACAATTTATTTTTATAAATAAAAAAATCAATAGTTGTTTTTAAATCTTAGTGTAATAGCCAGACTTTTGACTATCAGGGTAATAATAATAATAATAAATGTAAATACATTAAAAATGTATCAAAATTAAAATGTATACAAATAAAACAATTATTATAATTTATGCAACTTATATTTATTTCAATTACATTTATTTTATATACAATTTATTTTTATAAATAAAAAAATCAATAGTTGTTTTTTAAATCTTAGTGTAATAGCCAGACTTTTGACTATCAGGGTAATAATAATAATAATATAAATACATCAAAAATGTATAAAATCTAAAAAACAAATATTAACATTTATTTAAGTTATATTTATGTAAATTTGTTTACTTTATATAGAATTTACTTTTATTAAAGAAAAATTCATTTGTTTTTAAATCTTAGTGTGTTGTTATTCCTTATTCTTTTTTTTGTCCAAAAGACAAGCATAGATTAAACGCACTTTATTTTGAAACCAATATCAAGATGAATCTAGCCAAATGTTCAGAAACGAAACACAACATTTCAAATGTGACTCTTATTTTGTAATTGATTGATTTTGATCATTTAGTGCATTTGGCTACAGCCTGCGATTTAAAGAATGCTGTTGCCCTTTTAGCATGTAACATGCGCTCATAAACAGTCCATAAGATTTCAACACAATTCTAAAGTAACTACACATATAAAGACATTATAACTCCACGTGTTAACGCTCACCGCTGTTGGCACTCATGTCCCTCATTGGCACGGAGGTGTGCAACTGTCCAGGTGCATGCTGGGTCTTCTGTTGATGCACCTACAGAAGATATTACAGTTACAGCCTTCTGGAATCTGTTTGGTGGTCTCAGGGTGGGAACTGATTTCACTCACCTCATGCATGTATATAGCGTGAAGGCTCATCTCTGCTGATGCGAACTCAGACGCCAGTGCTGAATAAGACTGACTGAGGATCATGGAGTCACGTGCAGACATGCTGATGATCGAAAAGGTCAAACGATTACAATCTTAAACAATATATTAGATCTGAATTCAACTATTTCATGAAAGACACACATTGCAAGAGACCTGTCGCCCAGCGTGTGGCCGCTGCTGTACATGGGGCCGTCATGAGTCTGTCTGAGAGCGTGCGAGCGAGACCGGTGTCCGGCGGGAGGTTGCTGAGATGAAGACAGAGACGCCAGGACGCTGGCCGCAGCCGAGGCCGCGCTGTTCTGCGGGATAAAGCGGCGATTCCGCGCCGGCACACAGGACGCGGTGAGGACGGGGTGAGCCAACACGCTGGCTAACAGATTGTCAGGCTGGAGGAAGAAAAAGAATACAATTCAATATCGTGTAGGCGTACAGAAGCAGATGGTGGGAGAGGGAACGCTCGGGCGCTGCGTGCAGCATTACAATCTGTGAAATAGCCAATCTCTGTAGGTGTCGGGAAAAATGCGGTGGCATTAAATGAAATGTCAATATTCCCTGTCCTCCGGCTGGTTTTTAATACACAGAATGCCACAGGAATGGGTTTTTATTTTCCAGATTCAGTGAAGTGTTTCTAAGAATGTCCCACTCAATAAACCACCGAGACACTGCCTTGATATTCCTTTTTGGAGTTTCACCATTTTGGATCCCATATGTAAGTTCCACGGCTACTTGCCACATGAGAAAAAAACTGGACATGAAATGTGAATTTGAAATATTTTATGGCAATAAAATCTGGTTTAATCAAGACACATTTATATTTAATTTGACAAAAGAACCTGTCAAAATGATTTGCTGCATCCGGGTTACCGTGTGTTATTAGTTTTGAGCGGTTGTTATCTGGGAATAAAGAACCTGTAAATGTCGCG
Source organism: Triplophysa rosa (assembly GCF_024868665.1). Taxonomy (NCBI): domain Eukaryota; kingdom Metazoa; phylum Chordata; class Actinopteri; order Cypriniformes; family Nemacheilidae; genus Triplophysa; species Triplophysa rosa. The sequence continues at coordinate 18,994,605 of NC_079912.1, read as the reverse complement.
ACTGGCCAATCAGAATCAAGCATTCCAACGAGCCGCGTAATAAAAGAAGATAACACAAGAGGATTTCAATATAAATATAATACAGATCCTGAGCTGTTTAAAGGGACAGTTCACACAAAAATAAAAATTCTGTCATCATTTACTCATCCTGGAGTTGTTCCAAATGTGTATAAATGTCTTTGTTCTGATGAACACAGTGAAAGATATTTGGAAGAATGCAGTTCTTGGCTGCCATTGACTACCATTGTAGGAAAAATAACAATGGTAGTCATAAGCGCTCCAGAACTGTGATACATTCTTCAAAATATCTTCTTTCGCGTTTAACAGAAAGACATTTATAAGCAATTTTTCTGCCTATGGGAGTCAATGGCGGCCAAGAACTGTTTGTTTATAAGAAATTCTTCCAAATATCTCTCTCTGTGTTCATCAGTACAAAGACATTTATACAGATTTGGAACAACTCGAAGGCGAGTAAAGGATGACAGAATTGTCATTTGTGGTTGAAGCGTCTCTTTAAGTGTGACTTACGCCAGTGGCGGACTGGTTGGACAGCAGTGATGTGCAGAGAGGAGCTTCAGACAGAAGCAGGTGTGGAGACGGTCCCGTCTGAGCGTCCTGTTGAACCTTCTCTTTCAGGTGGCTGATGAAAACCGAGCTCTCCTGCGGCGGCTGCCAGCGAGGGTTTTTAATGGTGAAGTGCATCAGAGAGAGTTCAGTCTTGCCGTTCTCAGCCTGCTGGTACACGGACGCCTCCGTCTGACCTTCAGACATCCACTGGGTGACACGAAGAGAGGACAAATGACCTTATTGGTTAAGATACTCAAACAAACAAGTCCATGTTTATGCTTTAAGGAAATCAGCCTACGCATTAAGCAGGAATAGAAGATAGGATTTCAGCATCAACAACAATGAAGCTATTCTCCGGCTCGCATAATGACACATTTTATTACTCCTCAATATTCCTCCCATTATTTGCATTCCCATCGCTCGAGCGGATACCTGGGGGTTGCCGTGCCGCCTGATGTCCATTTGTGCGAATGAGCATATGTCTCCCACCCCCGCCACGTCTACGGTGAAGTTGCGGAAGAAGTCGATGATCTCCAGAGACTTGCTCCGCAGGGGGAAGATGAGGATGAAGGGGGTTATTATGGGACTGAGGAGCTCCTCCAGGATGAAGACCTAGAGGACAGGCGACACAAATAAAAGACGTTTTTTACTTCTGCGTCGGAATGCGGCGGTTTTCGTATATATATATACTTTTGCGTCATTGTCCGCGTCGACATGCAATGGCCACTAGGTGTCAGTGTCCACTGGCGTGTTGCTTGTGTAACCAAGATGAGAGCCGAAGAAGAAACGGTTCGATGTCTGAGAAGGGCACGCACTTAATCCTTGGTGTTTCGAGTCAGATCCGTGGGCGTGGCTTGTTGGTTTTGACTAAATCTTTGGTGTTTCAAGTCTTACGAAACCTTTACCCTAACCCACACCCTAACCCTAACCTTACTCTAACCATCTAAACTACCTATGATTGTTAAAATTGACGAAAAAACACGTTTGGGTGATCACGTCTGACTCGAAACACCAAGGATTTAGTGAGTGCCGTCTGAGAAGCATTTAGCAGTAGCCAGGTTTCCATTACCCTTCAAAATGCGCAAATTGAAATAGCGCATTGAAAACACGTCAATTTCACAAAAACTCCCAAGGCATACAGTATTTCGCAAAACTGCAATGGAAACACTTTTTGTCGCATTTACAAGTCACAAGGCGTACTGTATAAAAAGTCACATGACTATTCGCGGTATGTTTTGGAAGAACATTTGGAAAGATAGGATGTAAGGAATTCACATGAAGTAATATCTTATATGACGGCCCAAATGCAGGAAAACGAGTGAGTGCCGTATGGAGATTTATTAGGAACAGTGAGGTCATATGAAAATACAGAAGGAAATATAGACATTTCTTTTCTTTCATCACAGTAGGTGGCACTATGCACTAAAGTCGATTTGCAACCACTCCTAAAACGTACAAAGAAGAAGTACGGCCAGAATGACTTATCGCGAGAAGAATCAAAATACACTTTAATCGCATAACATCATTTAATGAAAACGCAGTCATTCCACGCTACTGTTTTAATCGACATTTAGAAACCATCGCTTAGATTTTGCGCAAATCTGTAATGGAAACCTGGCTAGAGAAAGCGGCAAGTGAACAGAGACTTTTGCAGCTTGAGCTGTTAAATACAGAAAAACACGTATTTTTTTCGATAATTCATTCGGAAATGCCCGACGTAAAAACGTGCGGAAAAAACCCGACGCTGAAGGGAAGGGCGTTCAAGCAGACCAATCACAGCGCGATTACATTTTTGGAGAGGCGCGCGTCATGCTACGGCGTAGGGTACACGTCTCTGCGTAGGTCCGACACAGAAGTAAAAAACAGGCATAAGATAAAGTCCTTGAGAAGGTGTGCGGGTGTGAAGGGACCACCTGGAGAACAGGTGCATAAAATGAACGTAGAAATGAACATGGTGAGTGAGAACAGGTGTGCAGACGTGAAGTATTCCCAAAGAACAGGTGTGCAAAATAAGTCCTGAAAAACAGGTGCATGTCATACTTCAAATAACACATAAAACTACATTTTACTTACCATTTGGCCTTGAAGAGATAGTTCACCCAAAAATGAAAATTCTTAAGTTATTCGCTCTCATGTCATTCAAAACCTGTATTTTTTTGTTCCACAAAAGAAAAAGTCATATACATGAGGGTGAATAAATGAACGCAGAATGTTTATTTTTGGGTGAAGCGTCCCTTTAAGATACAGACATGTGCTTTATTTTCATGTTTTGAGCTGTCCAATCAGAGCAATTCTCACCGCTTTGTACTGGAAAAGCTGTGCCATCTCGTCGCGGGTTTCGCTCTTGTTGGCGTGACCCTTCCAGTGGTCGGGCATGTAGTGGATGTGTGCCAGAACACACTGCATCAGCTGTTCGGGACACCACACCATATGGTCATCGGGAATAAATGACCTGAGAGAAGGTGAGATCATAAATCAAGCTCAGGTCGGCCTAACAGGTGCTGAGAGCGCGTTTAGTGAATGTTATGTCAAAACTAAAACGTTTGGAGGTAACAAGGTCGGTGGCACACATCGAATAGCACTTATTATTTTGACCCGGGGCCAGCTGGGAAGAGTTTAAAACCAGCTGATTTATTAACACTCCTTACAGTAACATGTGGAATACTGTCTGTATCAGAGTAACTTTCGTTTTTTTATTATTTTGAATGGTTTTTATGCTCATTTTAGTTCAATCTCAATTTTGTGCTTTTGTTATTTATTTATTTTATATCGTTTTATTTATTTTTTCATTATCTCAATTCATAATTTCAGTGCCTCAACTTTAGTGCCAAACTTATTTTTCTTTATTGCTAAAGCAACCTTTTCAATTTGAATATGTTGGTGTTACACAACTGATGTACTTGTTGCATCAAAGAGTACAGAACAGTACTCTACTCTCAGCCAGTCTTGTCTCATTGTTCCAAGGTTACCACAGCGAGCAGGATGCAGTTCATGGCCTGACCTGATGGTAGAGCGGAGAATGGGAAGTGGGGACCTGACAAGAGCTGAGATGATAGAGCTGGATAAAGAAGGACGCGGTCTCTTGACATGTCTTCACCACAAAACTTCAAATGCTATTAGATTATTAATGATAATCTTAAACTATAATTTATTTTATTATTAAGTTTATTATTTTATTTAGCTTTGTTGTGCAAGTTCTCTGGAGCTTGTGCAGAGGCAGCAGCTTTTGCCAGAGGGGAACTGGAATCCCCTGGTTGGGCCTGGGTTCTCCTGAGGTTTCTTTTCTCGATTAGAGTTTTGGGTTCCTCGCCACCGTTTGCATACTGTTTTTGCACTATCTGCCTGACCGGGGGGCTGCTTTAGAATCTTAAAGTTTTACTTAATTAATATTGCATATAGGAATTTATTATCTGTTATATTTGACCTGTGCTTCTCTCTCCTTTATCCTAAATGTGTGCTCTCACTGAGCGTGTGTGTGTGTGCGTACTTGTCTGTGTACGTACGTGTGTGTGTGTGTTGGTGCGTGTGCGTGTTGTGTGTGTGGAGTGTTTTGTGTGTGGGTGTGTCTGTCTTCTGTGTTTTCAACCTTTTCTTGTTTTTGCAGGTAAAACTTTGATTGTTTTGCTTGTAGTCAATGTGTCTCATGTACAGCTGCTTTGTAACAATGAAAATTGTAAAAGCGCTATATAAATAAAGTTGAGTTGAGTTGAGTTATATTTGGCCTATATTGTTTTTTAATTCGATTAACATAAATATTTTAGTATATTTACATTTTTTTTTCTAATTTTATATATAAAGACATATGCATATATAAAGTATATCTAATACATAACTAAAATTTGGTAATTAAAGGCGAATAAAAATACTATTAAAAAACTACAAATAACTATGATAACCAAAAAGCTTTTTGACTATGATGTGAAGCTAATAGGGATATATCGCGAGACCAACATTTTTCTTATAGATTTAGATTTTTTGTGCTTTTATTTCTTTAACAAGTTCTCTCTTTGGGTCAAGGTTATTTTAGTTTCCTAAAATTAAAACTTTGAAAACGTCTCTGTTCAAAATATTAAGGGTGAATATTGACCTAAAAATGATGGGAAAAGGAATAATTGAAATGTTGCCTCAAAAATAAATTGAAATAAGTTTAAAGCACTAAAATAATAATAATAATAAACAAAAACTAAAATAAAACTAAAATAGAAATGAATTAATATTATATAGCAACATAAAAAAGAAACAAATAAATTATAAAATGACAAACGCATATACCAAAATTGCTAAAACTGTAACTAAAAACTAAAGATCTAAAAATAAAAGCGAATTTAAAATATGTATAAAACTTAAATGAAAACTATAATAACTCTGGGGTTTAGCTTTGTTAATTTAAGTTGATTTCATTCAATTAATTCAGTTTTATTTGTCATTGACACACCTTATATTAATTTGCATACAGAAGGTTCAATTAAACCTTTCTATAATTCTATAATTCTACAACAAGTTGTATGTACAATAAAAACGTTATTGAAAATCTTTAATGTTTCTGAAATAAACCTTTAATTTGAATTTCATCAAAGTGTTTAAATGCTATCGTATTGTGAACCCGGTATTGTATCTTGGGAGAACTTTTGGTCTGTATCTGGTAACAATATAACAATTGCTTTTATATTTAATTGATATTAATATTCATTTATATTTCAATTTTACTGTATATTAATTGTTTTAAATTAAACTAAAACTACTCAACGGTTATTGATTCTTTGCAGAGGTCTACCGGAAGTTACGTTCGGGCCACATAAACGTTTATGTTGTTGCCGCTTAAACCATCTCTTGAGAGCGTCACCACGTGTTTCAACAGTAACACTTCTTTATTTCATTCACCTGTCCTGTACTAGTAACCGTTGTTAAACTGTCGTGTCCATACCTGGTGATGGTGATGACCACTCCCAGTATAGTGATGGCCGTTAGAATGTGTTGCACGGTCAGCACGTCCTCATCATACACCGTCAGGGCGATGAGCACAGCCAGTACCGAACCAGAAAAGAAAGCCACGTTCTTCGCCAGAACTGCTAGCAAAGGAGAAACAAACGCGTTCATGTACTTAGCGGCCGGTTTGTAGCTGCGACCCATCCTGCCCTGCAGCTCGTGATCCAGCTCGTTGAAGTGTCTCAGGTACAGACGGCCATACAGCGACCACCGCCGCGCCCCCAAACTGCCTGGTTCCCGTTTGATGACTTCGGCGTAGCTGAAAAAGGCATACAACACCTGCCACACCAGCACGAACGGGCACAGCAGAAGATTGACAAGACCGGTTAACAGTATGACACGACTGAGCTGTCTGGCCAGGTCCTGACGGTTAGCCGCCCGCTTGTACTTGGGATGTAAACTCCATTTGTTTTGGAAAAGCGACAGGGGACCCCAGAATAATATGAGCTCAAAGTTGTATTTCAAGCCCTGCGTGACGAAAATCATCTCGCCCATGAAGGGCACGTGTAGTTTGACGGGCAGCAGGGACTTGTTGATCATGGCCACGGTGTAGTTCTTAAAGCGGAGGATGCGATGGTAGATGTCCAGTTCGGAGAGTTCTCGCTTCTGGACGCACATGGGATGCTCACGCTGCAGGAGAATCAAGCGACCTTGAACTTCTTGCCATGTGAAGTTACACAATTCATCCTGGTATTGAAAGACAAGACGATATATTATTTTCTTTGCTTAAGCAGGTGTGTTGTGTTGTGACAAATTGTTTGTTTGTTGTAATGACGCATAAACAAACAACAAAGCAAATGTATTTTAAAAAGGAAGTGCATGTCATGTACGGTGACCGTGCAGACTTTACCATTTGTATTTTCAGCGCTTTGATGTAAAACTGCCGGATCTCCCAGTAGCTGAGGACATTCCAGATCACCTTCACGAGCCGATAGACCCAAAAAATGGCGGCCATTATCAGGAGAAAGATGATCCAGCTGTTGCCTTGAATCCTGATTGGGCGAGAATGATTTAGTTTAATTGTGACAGCGGGTGATTGTGGGTATTTCTCAAGGTCCATTTATGACATTAATAACAATGAAGTCATAATACATAACACAATGACTGCACTGGCAAAGAAAATCTGTGAATCATTTAAACCTGCCAAACCCGAAAGTGAAGTAATGAATCATTTAGATCATGTTTTAAGGAACGTGACAAATAATTTGATGTGTTGAGGAGCCGTGGACTTACTTTTGTAAGATGGCAGATGATGCAATCCCAATATAGGATAACATAAAAACATTCTGACTTAACAACAGTCATAAATGCCAGCGAGTTTTGCAAACGGAAGCATCACCTAAAAAGATCTAGTTCCCTTTATTTATTAAATGGCTCTCTGAATACTTTATTTTGATTGGTCAACGGCATCTCATGCCAGGTTTAAATTTGTTACAAATGAATACTCTATTTTACAAATCGATATTCTGTACTCTTGTGTGGCATGCACCCGTGTAATACTGTAAGCTTCAAATGGGGGTCCAGATCAAGGTTCTTTTAGGTCACTTCAATTAAAATTTCGAAAACGTTTCTGTTCACTAAAATCAAATCAAATATTGACCTAAACATTTTTTGGAAAAACCTAAACGAAATGAAAAATTTAAATGTTGCCTCGAAAATAAACTGAAATAAGTTTAAAGCACTAAAATTATAATAATAAACTAAAAATGTATTAATCTTATATAGCAACAATTTTTTTTAATAAAATGACAAAAGCACACACCACAACTGCTAAAACTTCAACTAAAATGAACATACAAACAAAAAATCTAAAAATAAAAGCTCATTTAAAACATTACTAAATAAAACCAAAATCAAAACTATAATAACTGTGGTCCAGATCACCATGTCAGGATTTATTTTGCGATGACGACCGAATGATTGTACATTATCCCTCACTTAAAGGAATAGTTCACCTTCAAAATAAAAATTCCTTTTTTCATTTACTCACCCTGGTGTCATTTTAAACCTCTGTGATTTTCTTTCTTCTGCAAAACACAAAAGAAGATATTTTGAAAAATGTCGGTAACCAAAGACGTTGGTCCCCATTGACTTGCGTGTGGACAACAAAACCAATGCAAGTCAATGGGGACCAACAGTTTTCTGTTGCCAACAGTTTTCAAAATATCTTCTTTTGTGTTCAGCAGAAAAATGACAACAGGGCGTGTAAATAATGTCAGAATGTTTATTTTGAAGGTGAACTATTCCTTTAATATATCGTACAAACATAATGAATATTTCATTTCTTTAAAAACAAAATAATGACAGGATCAGTTAGAACATATTAGAATTCAAATGTTCACTGGTCTTGTTCAATTCCTGGAAACACTTGGAAACAAACTTGGATGCAATTCATTCTTGGAGTGAGTCAGCTGTGACATGAATATGTTTGTGTTGCGTATCTGACGTCGTAATAACAAATCAACAACATCAACAACACGCTTCTAAAAGATTCACTGCACATCAGGTATTTCTCCAAGAACGCACATGAGGGTGTCCATGAAGAGTAAAAAATAAGAAACAAGCAAATTCGATGAGTCAGATGAACTAAAACATCACACGCTCTATGTGCATTTAAAACCCCTGAGCTTGTACGTACAGTAATACACAAGTGTGAGTATCAGAGAAACAGAATACCAGAGTCTGAGAGCAGAACATCCACTCGCCGACGTTCCAGCAAGTGTTTGTTTACGGCCTGCTGCTTATTTTGGACTCGCTGTCTGTGCGGCAAACAGGAATCGGTCCAGAAGTGAACTCGGGATCATTTCCAGCTCACTTCTACCTTGTGTGAATGTCACAGGAACTCTGAATGATTCCCCAGCGACAGAATTCACCCTTAAGGCTCCGGGATACATTTGTTTTCGGGGAACTACAGAACGCGATCTGGACAGAACATGCCTTCCAAAACCTGAACATAACACATTCATATACTCCACAGCCAACACACTGACCTCTCAATACACTGCTCGCCGGGTAAAATAGCATCGGGAATGGTGACCTTATTCCTGTCCAGAGGTCCGGGGGTCTGGCCCGTGTGGTTGACCGCTCGGTTGGCAAAGAGAACATCGTATTCCACACAGTTGAAGAGGAACGTTGTAAACGTGACCACGAACAGGAACTGCCTGTATATGGAATGCAAACAAAATAAGTTGAATTCTGGAGTGCTGTGGCATTTAAACCAGCTCTGACAGAGGGCTGCAGGCAAAGAGAAGAAAGGTGACTTACACAAGCTCAAAGATTTCTGATAACACCATACAGGCAAATCCATTCTTCTGATGGAAATGGTAGATGTGACATTAGTTAAAGACTCTAAGATTTCGTAATAGTTGAAGTACAGCATTGTATGGTCGCAGAGCGTAACATTATAGTAATGCCTTGTTATGAACAGACAGTCTGTTCTTATGAAAAATACTGCATTTATACGCCAAAGAAAGAGAGAATTAGAGCAGAACCGTACTGGTAATTTAATAGACGAATGGCTTTTTGTGGAAAATGAAAAGGAAACTAAATGAAATCTGACGAGAGTGTCTTGCTTCACGCCTAACGCACTAAAGGATATTCTTGTGAAGAAATTGTCAAGGTTCTTGATATGATGCCATGGATCTGCAATGTGAAGAAGACAATAAGTAATGCGCTCATGCAGACAAACAGGGGAGGAGTAAAAACACAAGTAAAAGTCAAACAAAAGTAAACAATACGTACCTCCTCTACTCTCTGGCACATGGATGAGTAAATCTTCCTCTCCTGGCGGGGTGTCTTCATCATAGTCTTCTATTCGCTGATACTCCTGATGTGTTTCAAAACCAGCCATCATGTTTCACATTCTACCTCTCTATAATGTTCACCATAGGTCCTGTACAGCAAATTCAGCATGACATTACAAACCAAACGAGAAGAACAGAGGTGACTACAGAGAAACACATCGGAGGCTGTATGTACTGGTAAATGACAAACGAAAAGACCTTTATAGAAATACACACAAGATTGTTGCTGCCTGTGATTGTTTTATGATGAAATCACAATCACATGGTCAGTTTAGACATTTAAGGGCAGGCTTGATTGCATCATTACAAAGATACAATAACACGTATGCATTACTGTTCAAGATGATGTGTAAATCTCAGCGTTATCAATGAGAAATCATTTATTTTTATGACATTTACAGATTGGTCTCTTAACAGCGGCGTGTTCACACATCAGCAGCAGACATAAGCTCATCCAGACAAAAAACTGTAAATGTCTTTATCTGTGAGTTGAGCTTTAAAACGTTTGTATTACCCGAGAAACAGGAACTATTTAAGTATTTCAACTCGCTAAATTTATTCTTACCGTCCGAGCGATGGTGATCTTCGGTTGTATTCTTCACAACAAAAACACAGAAATGACAACAAATGTCGCCTGACGTCACGTCGATATGCAGGAGCAAGACTTCCGGTAGGACTTTTAATTCTGTGCATGTTTTTTGTGCTCCGGATTTATTGCTTTACGACCTATAACATTTATCGTTACTGGTAATGTTAGCATATTGTTATAGTAATATTAGTATTATTCATTATATTATTATAAACGTGGTTCTTATTCAACTAATGAAATGAGTTGTGAAGTGTAATTTAACTAAATAATTCCTGAAATGTGCCGTTTTCGGACACTTCAAATGTATGAAATATACATATGTTCGTTATTTAAGAAATGATACAATAAACAAAACATCATCAAACACATTAAATAAGATACGTAGGCTATAACAAAAGCTGTACAGATATCAATGGTAGCCTACAGATCACATTTTAATCAACACAAAAGAAAGAATAAACAAGTTTATTCCACGTAGGTCCTTTGGGCGGCATTTTGTATTTCTATTACTGAAGGTATTTTTACATTAAAAGTATATTGCTTGTATTGAGATTGCTGTTGAGACATACAATCAGAAATCCGCCTTTATTTATTTAAAAACAAGTTCAAAAATATAAATACTATCTTTGAATAAATTATGTATAATTATAAATGTATTTATTCTCTTGTATATTTGAAATATATGCACTTTATCAAGTAACGTTAAATGACTGTGAAGTATTAGGTGTGTCTCCGTGGCGTGTACTGTAGGGGGCGGTCACGTGTTGTTGACGGTCCTCTCGCGTGTTAAAAGAAGAACCAGGCGCATGCTGGGATTGTTTAAACATGGCGGCATACATGTTAATCCTTCAGTAAACATTAGTTTCAGGAATAAATCGTAATTTCTTTGTCCTGCTGTTGTTTACAAACACTACAACAGTATGTTTCATTTTGTTCGTTGCAGTCGACTGACAGGCAACACTGTCACGACGGACAGATATTTGTGTTCCCCCAAAATAAGAGATGTTTTCATCCACTGCAAGCGGTACATCTGATATTTTTCATTTTTATTATAATAAGGTTGCAAAGTAACTATCGAAACAACATCATAGGTGTTAAAGTGTCTATGAAATGAAGTCATGATGAGATGATACTGTCATTTTAATGCACATACGCGTTTGGCTTAAGATGTTGTGTAATCCTGTAGATTTATTGCACAAGAATTTCTGAAACTAGAACTGTTTATATCGAATTACCATGTTTTTTAATAGGATCAATGCATCCACCAAATGTGTAAATGTAACTGATACATCACTACCATGGTACCACCACAATACTTTTTGTAATACACTTTTCTATAATGTATCTTTTGTATTTCAGACGTGTTCAGCACACAGCACAGTGGAGCAGTTCTCAAAACCCAGCCACACATTTCACCGTCAGCGCTCCGGTTCGCATATGGAGACAAGCCCAGAAAGTTCTGCGCCTTGCATCCAGACAGCAGCCCAGGCAGTCAAACATCTCTCTGAAATTCATACTAGGCCCAGCTGCTCTAACAGTGACAGCACGCCTGTTGAGCAGTGGAGCTCGCTGTCATGTGGATGTGAATAATAACGTACCAGCTGAAGTTAAAGAGAAGACTCCCGAGTTCAGCTGGAGTGTTCTTTGGGTGTTTGTCCGGCCGGAACTTCTTGCTTTAATTGGAGCCATCATTGTAAGGCAAAAGATCTATTTTCCTGTATTAGTTGTGTTTATTGAACACAAGTGTATAGTGTGCTTAACCAGTATGAATGTAAAATGAATTCTCTCTTGTTATCCTACAGCTTGCGTTTGCAGCGGCAGTTCTTAATATTCAGATTCCGATGATGTTGGGAGATCTGGTGAATGTTGTCGCTCGCCACATGAGGGAACAAGCAGGCCACTACATGAGAGACATTCGAACACCTGCTGTGAAGCTGCTTGGACTCTATGCTTTACAGGTACATCATTCAAAGAACATGTTCAGGTCACACGTTGAAATGAGCAACATTTGGCTTGGTTCTGATGTTTCATAAGACTTGATCATGATCTGAATGTGTCAAATCTGTCTTTTATTTTTCTTTAAGGGAATGTTAACCAGTGGCTACATCATTCTTCTGTCCAGAGTTGGAGAAAGAGTGGCTGCTAACATGAGAAAAACTCTCTTTTCATCTTTGCTTCGGTTGGATCTAGAAAATTCTCCTTACAGGGAAATTGCGATGAATAAAATGCGATGAATGAAATAAGTTTTGCTTATTGTTGTTTACAATCTTGCAGACAAGATGTTGCGTTCTTTGATGCAAACAAGACCGGGCAGCTGGTTAATCGTCTCACATCAGACATCCAGGAGTTCAAATCCTCCTTCAAGCTGGTCATTTCTCAGGTAGGATGTTATGTGCTTTCATACCAAGTAGAGGTGTCACAGCATATTGCTATTGACAATAACCTTGAAATTAAAAAACATTTGTGTTTTTTGTAAATCATTTAGAACCCGTTCAAAGTTTTGCATGTTCCTGTTCAAAATGGTTGCTCTTTCTATGCTTCCTAAACTTATATTTTTGTTCAACTCATTGTAACTCATGCATACATGTATAGAAGATATTTCATTATTTTGAAATAACATTTTAATGGAGAGGTTCGTGTTTTTCAGGGTTTGCGGAGCACCACACAAACAGTAGGATGTTTTTTCTCGCTGTACATCATCTCTCCGAAGCTCACGGGTCTCACTGTGGTGGTCCTCCCGTGTCTTGTGGGGGCTGGTGCTCTCATTGGCTCTTTTCTTCGTAATCTGTCACGAAAAGCACAAGAGCAGGTAAAGAAATGATTTTATTCATTAAATGTCATTCGTTTCTAAGACATTTCTTGGACGTCTCTTATAGGTGGCTAAAGCTACAGGGGTTGCAGACGAGGCTCTTGGTAACGTGCGGACAGTGAGAGCCTTTGCCATGGAGGACAGAGAGCTTGAGTATGACTCTAACATTACCTAAATCAGTTGCAAATATGTATACATTTTATCATCATCTTTAAGTTCACATGATGGGTTTTATTTATATCGTCATTGATTTGTGGCACAGGATGTATGCAGCTGAGGTTGAGAAATCAGCTGAGATGAATGAAACGTTGGGCACAGGAATCGCCGTATTCCAAGGCCTGTCGAACATCGTCCTGAACTGTGAGCGCATGTCTGTTTTGTTATACAATCAAACAGATTCTTTAGGATTTGGTGAACTATTACATGCTTTATTAAATGATACATTTTTTTATATGTTAACAGGTATTGTTCTAGGCACTATTTTTGCTGGTGGATCATTGATGGCCCATAATGACATGTCACCTGGTGACCTGATGTCATTTTTAGTCGCCTCACAGACGGTTCAGAGGTCAGTGTGGCCATAACAACATTCTTTTTTTTCTTGTTTTTCTGAACTGTCAAACAATATTGAACAAATAAAAACACAGCAAATAGCGTAATTCGAAAGAACCAATACAGAACCTCTAATGCAATAGACTGTGTGTTGATAGTTTCTTATCTTTGTAGATCCCTCGCCAGCATTTCAATTCTGTTTGGCCAGGTGAGTTACAATGCAATTTCATATTTAACCCATATTTTTACCAGTGATTTTCATACATCATCTGTCTTCTTTCAGATGGTTCGAGGTATGAGCGCAGGGGCTCGTGTTTTCGAGTATTTGACTTTAGAGCCCACCATTCCACTCACGGGAGGCGGTCGGATTCCTCACAGGTCTCTGACGGGAAGAGTTGACTTTATGAACATCTACTTCAGGTGAGTTCACTGTGTCCTCTCAAGCAGGTATGATGGAATATCTGGAACGGATTGCATTTTTTATTTTTTTCTGTTTTTACTGCAGTTACCCAACAAGACCTGGAAGCCAAGTTCTTAAGAACTTCAGTCTGACTCTACCTCCCTGTAGAACGGTCGCTATTGTGGGAGAGTCGGGTGGAGGTAAAGTCACTTGAATGTTAAACCTTTCGTTTCTGTGTGTGAACACTTTAGTGTCATAACAACTTTGTCCTATCAAATCATTAAGTAGACTTGAAAATGATTTATTTAATTCCATCATTTAGGCAAATCCACTGTGGCCGCTCTGTTGGAACGGTTTTATGACCCCATCGGTGGAGTAGTAATGCTGGATGGACTCGACATCAGAACTCTGGATCCATCCTGGCTAAGAGGACACGTCATTGGCTTCATTAGTCAGGTGCATATGACATGTTACACGTACTATTTTTTCTGATTTTTCCCCCAACATTTGTTTATATTGTTATTCTGTTGTTTTTTGCTGTAGGAACCTGTTCTCTTTGGCACATCAGTAATGGAAAATATCAGGTTTGGAAAGCCCAGTGCTACTGACGTCGAGGTCGTAGCTGCTGCCAAACAAGCCAATGCGCATAATTTCATCACAGGCTTCTCAGACGGATACAACACAGTGGTTGGTAAGTTTTGTTATGTTGGAAAAACTGAAAGTGGTATCGTAAAACACAGAGTTTGAATACTGACTCCTGTTCCTCTTTCCACCGCCCGGTCTAATAAAGCCATAAATGCAAAATAAACGTTATACTGATTTAGACAAAATAAGAGTAATGAAAGTAACTCTTTAACTAACCTTTGCAGGTGAGCGTGGAGTAACTCTGTCTGGAGGCCAGAAGCAGCGGATAGCCATCGCTCGGGCCCTGATCAAAAACCCCAGCATTCTGATTCTGGATGAGGCCACCAGCGCTCTGGATGCAGAGTCGGAGCATGTGGTTCAGGAGGCTTTGGACAGAGCTACGTCAGGTCGCACCGTTCTCATTATCGCTCACCGTCTCAGCACCATTCAAGGGGCCGATCTCATCTGTGTTATAAGTAATGGGCGTATCGTTGAGGTCAGGAAGGAATTTACAAATGCACTTGCAGAGGTAACGTGCTAAACCTGTGATGACGTTTAACCTTATTTTTACATTTATGTTTTCGAAGGCTGGAACACACCTGGAATTACTGAGCAAAGGGGGGCTGTATGCTGAGCTTATAAAGAGACAACGGTCCGAAAAGTAAACTACGGTGCTGCTCAATGCGTCATGCTAAATACTCAACTGCTGAACATACTTGATTACAAAGAAAATTATTTGGTGCTCTGTCAAAGCGAATGAGGTTTATCAGGTGTTTTGAGTCTTGTGTCAGAAATATCAGTGTTGTGGAAGTGGTAGCCCAACAGAACAATGGATTTTAAATGTTTTTTTACATAATGTTTTACTCCCCCAAACTCTATAGACTGAAAGTATTTGTATCTTTTTTCTTTAGAAATTAAGGCTTCCATAGAGTAGGATGTACATTTTATTTTACTGTATACAGTATATTAACATAGACACCATTGTGTTGATACTCTTGTCTATCGTGAAAATTGAAATATTAAAGCAATTTAATATATACTTTATTTGTCAAATATTTGTATAAATTTGTTTAAATCAATTTGTCAATATAAAAATGTCACACATCATACTTGGTTTATCTTGTTTTTATATAAAATTATATTGATAATTTAGGTAAATACTTCTACTTAAAGGGATAGTTTATCCAAAAATGTAAAAATCTGTCGTCATTTACTCACACTCTTTGAGAAAGAAATTTTGGAAGAATATTAGCAATTTAGCAAATAATGTATTTTTTGGTTCTGTTGAACACATAATGAGATATTTTGAAAAATTTGGGAAAACAAAGGAGTTCTCGGGCACCTTTGACTACCCTTTAATTTTTCCTACTGTCGTAGTCAATCATGTCCCGGAACTGAAAATTACTAACATTCTTCCAAATATCTTTCTTTGTGTTCATCAGAACAAAGTCATTTATACCGGTATGAAATTACACAAGGCTGAGTAGATGATAACAGAATTTTCATTTTTGGGTGAACTATCCCTTTAAGGTTAGGGTATTCGCTACACAAGTCAGTCAATGCGGAGACCTTTATTTTGAAATGTGGCTCAGTAAATCGCCATCTTGAAGCTCTTACTGCTTTCGATGCAGCGTTCTACGCCCCTTGTTGATAAAACGACAGTTATCATTTGTATATTTAAGAAGCTTTGTTTTCATACATAGGTTCATACGCAGCCTGGCCGCTTTATTTAAAAGCTGCTATAACAGGCTAAAATCATGCAGAAGTATGAAAAGCTGGAGAAGATAGGAGAGGGTGAGTATATGGATTGTGTGGCCTGAATGCCTATGTCTGCACTAGAGATTTATAGAGTATTAACTAGAATAAAGGTTGAACTATAATTGCTCTTAAAACGTCTGCTGTTAAAGATCCATTCGTAAGCATGTGCTGATATTTAAGTCTGATCCAGATCACACAAGCTGATGCTGAGTCTGAGAGATGATGCTCCTGGTCTAAATAACGTTACATCACAACACCAATGAACCATTCTTGAATCACTTAACTTATATATTAAGCTGTTGTAATGAATAGCTTTAATACAATCAGTAATTACTGTAACATCATAAGCAAGCTTTCCCGTGATTTTCATTGAACGGCAAAGATTTGTATGTTTCTTATGTAACGTTACTTATGCTTACTATAGGGCGCTTGAGAAAATTGAGCCGCATTCAGATAGCAGGAGTTTAGTTTTTTTACAGTTGCAGACTAAAGAGTAAAATCGTTTAAATGTGTTAATGTGGTTGCATTTTGCTTAGCGGTCTTTGATTTAAACATTGAATGTGAAAAACAAAAAACCTGAAATCGCGGTGGTTCATTCTGACATACGATCAGGAAATTAACGTGACGTCACTTGACATCGCTGTCTGTGCAATAAATCATTATTTAATTTACAATAAATGATTTACTAAAACAGAAAGCTGATAGGCCTACGTTAAAAAAAGTTAACATTAGCTCATCCTTATTAAGACTCTTATAACCCCGGTTTCACAGACAAGGCTTAAAACTAGTCCCAGACTAAAATGAATTTTGAGCTGTCTCAACTGAAAATAACTTGCCCTGACATATCTTAAAATATGTCCGTGTCATTGTTTTGTCTCAAGATGCACACCAGTCATGTTTTTTGTAAGGCATTTTAATAAAAACAACTTAAATAGCCTAAATTAACTAAGGCATAGTCCTGGTTTAGGCTAAACCTTAGGAGCGGTTTCCAGGACAGGCCTTAAACCTAGTCCCAGACTAATTAAAATGTTAGTGCTGTCGAAAATGACTTGCACTTGCAAAATATATCAGTGCGATTGTTTTGTCTCAATATGCACACAGTAATGTTTGTTTGTAAACTATGTTTTTAAAAACACCTTAAATATCCTAATTTAGCTAAAGCCTAATCCTGGTTCCGGGAAACCGCCACCCCTTAGTGTACCAGACCAATTGCAGGCAAGGTACAGACCACTATGCCCCGCCTATCTGAGGATTGTTCCTCTTATTATGAAGCCCTCTGTTATTCCATGCTTAAAAATGGCGTTTCTCAACATTTTACCATCTATTAATGGTCTTTGCTTTATGTTTTTGTTTCTGGTCATCAGGCACCTATGGGACTGTTTTTAAGGCTAAAAACAGGGATACACATGAAATCGTGGCCCTCAAAAGAGTGAGACTGGATGATGATGACGAGGTAAGGACAGACTCCTTTTGTCATAAGAAGCACGAGTGTCAAAGTAAAAGCGCTACAGTCATTTTAAATCCTATTTCAGGGGGTTCCAAGCTCAGCTTTACGAGAAATCTGTCTCCTGAAAGAGCTGAAACATAAAAACATTGTAAGGTATGTTTATTTTTTATTTAATTTTTAAACACACGCTTCTCTGTTTCAACACACAGATTATTTGGAGTTTAGTGTGAGTTCTTTCCTCATTTTAATATATTTTATTATTTAGTATGCATGTAGTAGGTGCAAGTAATGGAGTATTTTTTATATGTTTAGTAATTGTTGTAGGGTTTCTCTTAATGTAAAATAAATAGTTTGTTTACTTCTTGTAGGTTGCATGACGTCCTTCACAGTGATAAAAAGCTGACGTTAGTGTTCGAGTATTGTGATCAGGTAAGAGCGGGTGTCATGGTCGTGTGTGGATATCTGTATTGCTTCATTATTTACCCCGGAAGCAACAGTTCTGTTGTTTTGACATGTAACGTGATGTTCGTTCAAACAGGACTTGAAGAAATACTTTGACAGCTGTAATGGGGACTTGGATCCAGAAATTGTAAAGGTTAGAGGTTTTTTACTTATATACTTTAAACCCGATAAATATCCTGATTCCATTTGATGTTTGAGATGTTATTTATGTGTCTTTTCTTTTAGTCCTTTATGTATCAGTTACTAAAGGGACTGGCGTTCTGCCACAGTCGAAATGTTCTCCACCGGGACCTTAAACCACAAAATCTGCTCATCAACAGAGTAAGAACATGACTGAATGTGTCTGATGCTGTCTATTCACACCATTGTCTTCACTGCTTACCCTTAGGTGTAGATTGTGTTGTACATCTGCACAAAACATACGTTTGGGGTTTTATAAAACAATGTGATGCGAGGAAGCTGGCGATTCCATCGTTCTCTTTATATGAAGTTGTAGTTTAATGAATACCAGGCATGTCTGTTGTGCTCTAACTCATGGCATCCTTTAATTTCAAATGAAAGGATTATTATGTTGTTTTTGTTAGAACGGCGAACTAAAGCTAGCTGACTTTGGTTTGGCCAGAGCTTTCGGGATCCCTGTACGATGTTATTCTGCTGAGGTGAGTTACGAGCGGGTAAAAACAGAAATGGTTTTGCTGTGTGATGTTCGCTGTGGTTTAGTTGATGTTGATGTGTTACAGGTGGTGACGTTGTGGTACAGACCACCAGACGTGCTGTTTGGTGCCAAGTTATATTCTACCTCTATCGACATGTGGTCCGCAGGCTGTATATTTGCAGGTAAGAAAAAGTGGCTTTATAGGTATATATGGTTGATATATGAATTGATTTGTCTTATTTTCTTTGATTTCAGAACTAGCAAACGCAGGACGTCCTTTATTTCCTGGTAACGATGTGGACGACCAGTTAAAAAGGATCTTTAGATATCCTTTACATTCAGTTGTTCTGCTTGGTGTAAATGTAGCGACGACTTTGGTTATGTCACGGCTTTGATGGATTCTGAGTTGGTATTTGGTGCATCAGTTGTTTTTCTACGTGGTTCACTGTGTAGGTTGACTTTTTCCTTAATATTTTGACACGTTATTGGGAACGCCGACAGAAGAACAGTGGCAAACTATGAATAAACTTCCAGATTATAAGGTACATTATGTCTGTCGTTTGACTAAATGTAGGCTTGAGAGTTCTTAAAAGAATGTGCAAGATGATTATAAAATGAGACGCTAGTAAAAAAAAGCCTTATATGTGCCTTTAAAGGGGTGACTCGTGTGATCAAGGGAAATGTAATTTCTCCTTGAAAAACCTTGAATAAAGAATCCACAGTTGCTTGCACTGCAAACCTTATTTTGTGACACTCATATGTTTGTTTACTGTACTTTCCCTCCTCTTTCTTTTATGTAAATGATTTTATAGCCGTATCCAATGTACCCCGCCACAACATCACTTGTAAATGTTGTCCCGAAGCTGAGCAGCACCGGCAGAGACCTGCTACAGGTACAAGCATGAAGTGCTTTTCCTGCTGTTGGGTTTTATGTTTGGCGTGCTCTAGCTGTTTTTATTCTGTGTTTGCAGAATCTTTTAAAATGTAATCCAGTACAGCGGATCTCAGCAGAGGAGGCCCTACAGCACCCGTACTTTGCAGACTTCTGCCCACCCTAAATTTGAGAGCCACAGAGCATCCCGCAGAAGTATAAGTGGGCCGGTCTTATCTCGCAACCTCACCCGCACCATTCCTCCAGTTTTTTGTTCAACTTACACCTGCTATGGCAGCATACAAAGACCTTAAAACAATCTTCCGTGTATTTTGTCATCCACATGCACTGCAGCATATATGGATCGGATTTTGATAGTGGCACTCTAGCGTTGTGTTTGTAGTTTCCAGGAAATGTTAGTTTGGTCTGGATGATAGATCAAAGATACTGGCCCTACTGTACAAGATTCATTTAGTTGCCAAATGTGCATCACAAGTCTTTAATGGTTTACAAAGTTCTGCCGTGAAGACTGAAGGCTTTCTTGATGTGTTTTCTTCAAATGAACAGTGTAATTTAATAAGGTACAGTGCACGTACTTGATTTCTGTTTCAATATATGTGTTATTTAAGAATAGTTATGTTTGCGTTCTCCTGCGTGCTGTCATGTAAAATTTTGAACTACGAATCACAAGATTTTAGCATTGCAAGTTTTTTTAATGCTCAGACAATTGCATTGACTTTAAGGGTATTGCAAAACAAAACCTGTTTTTGTCATATTAAAGCGCTCGGGCACTTCCATGTTACTAAAGGCTGTTTTGTAGGATGCTAGTGGACCACAAAACACCCTCAACAGCTGTAACAATAAAAACACAGCCAAGGTCTCATTCAAAACGTTGGGATTCCATAGAGAGTTCATATAGAGTCAGACTTTCTTAGGCAGAGTTATCTCATCTCAGAAGTTTTCTGCTCTGATTAGAATAGAATGACATTGTTCAGCCTGTTATAGTGATTGTATGTGTTATTTTCAAGTACAGTGTTTCTCTGAAGACATTTTGCATTTTAGGTAATATGTGGTTGAACTTGACAGTTTCTCTGAACACTTTGAACATTTTATTTTTATTTATGAAAATAGCATCACGTTAAAAAAAGGTAGATTTGGAAACTAGGTAAGGGACCATTCTGGGTAGTATTTGAGGAAGTCTGACCATTTTTGTTTAAATGTGATTTTATGAGAACAATTTAAAAAAGGTCAATTGTAAAACTTGGTACACGGTAAAATCGGTGCTTATGTCAGCATCAGGTTGGAAGTAATGTGCACAACATACAATGTTGTTACTTCACAATAATGTAGCAAGACTCGGTTTGTAACTTTACATGAAGGCAGTAAAAATGGCTTTAAAAATGGTTTATTAAAACGTTTTCTATAAACAAAAAGTCTTATAAATATTATTTCGCAGATCTCGTTACTTTTTAAGCATCCCGCAAAAAAACCCTTCACATCATTTCTATTAAAATGGGGCCTAAGTGGTTAATGTGATGCTTTTGCTTTGATTTGATGACTGAAAGAAATAGTGCTTCACAATGCCACAAAATGTTCTTTGTAGTGAAAAAAGGTTCTTTAGATTATAAAGAAGTAAGAAACTTCCGGGAAATGGTTCTTCTATGCCATCCTTTGTAGCATGCTTTTTTTTTTAGTTTACTACAGAGAGACACTGTGTGCAGTAGAACAACGTTAATTTTTAACTGTTAAGAACATACGAACTGGGTCTGAGATTGTTTATTAACGTGTGAATGGAAGGACCAGTTTTTTTTTTTTTTGATAAATGGATGACTTGAGTAAATAAAGAACAAACAGCCAATAGAAGTTTAGATGTGAACTTGTTCAACACTATTTAAAAAGCATCTCATGATGAGAACTAAAGAAGCTCGAAAAAAGGACACTTTACTTGATGCTAAAATATAAAGTATAATGTTTTGATTTGATTTGAATTCTCTTTAGTCACAACTGCCAAAATCCCATTTGTGTTATTTCAGTTTAGATGAGTTTCCTATTAATGTAAAATGTGGAAAATTCACACAGATTGAAATAAGTCAGGGGTTCTCAACCTTTTTGGTTGGCCCCCCATTGTATTCAACAATATTCAAAGGCTCCCCTTATGAAGGTCAAATCGTACCAAAAGGATTTGCATGGGCAGGATAACATTTGTAAAAGCGTACGTGATATTGCAAGCATAAAATAAATTTGCATTCGCAAAAAAGTTTTGTAAAGGTGTAAATCAAGCTGCAAGCGAAAGAAAACAAGTTTTGCAGCATTGCGTAATTCATGTGTTGTGAAACGGCAACTTCATATTACGTCAAATAATTATGATCTGTATTCTTCTGACCACGCTTACACTTTTGACACGTTTTTTGTGCTGAAATACGGCCAAAAGCATTGCGAGTCTGTAAACAGAGGTGTGCGTGCAAAAACAATGGTGTTATGAACTGCAAAACGGATTCATCGCGCAGAACCTGTCTTTGTGTATGTAAAATAAATCTGTTGCAAACATCTTGCCTACGCAGACGCAATATTTCTTGCGATAAACCGATGTGTACGGTACCTTCTCGCTTGTATCTGCGCTTACACTTTTTGCACGATTCTCTCACTAAATTGAGTTTGCAAGCATGAAGGGGGAGGCGGGGCTACCTTCTTGTGACCGATCAAATGAGGTTCCTGATGACTCATCGTTTTCTCTTATCTGATTGCTTCAATAACGCGCCAGTCAAGCAGACATCAGACACTTTAATGCATGCACCCAGACGATCATAGATATCTCATTTGTACACGATTCTTTAAACATTAACCTGACTGACATGTGTTGAATTACTACTATATACCCTCACGAAAAAGAAAAAAAAAGAAAAATGATGCAATGCTGCAAACTTGTTTTCTTTCGCTAGCTTGATTTACACCTTTACAAAACTTTTTTGCGCATGCAAATTTATTTTATGCTTGCAATGTCATGTACGCTTTTACAAATGTTATCCTGCGCATGCAAATCTTTTTGGCACGTTTTACCTTCATATCCCCTCCTGCTCACAAGAACTCAACATTTCTACCCAATAAATTATTTTAGAGCTTGATGTTAACTAGAAAAGTGTTTGTTTAATTACAAAATGGACAAATAATAAGAAATATCTTGGTGTTTAGTTGTTTCAATGCTCATTTAGTCTAATTTTAAATTATTAGTCATCCTGAGGCCCCGTTGGAAGTCCCCTGGGGCCCCCTTGTAGGCCGCGGCCCCCCTATTGAAAACCACTGAAATAAGTGACTATAACTTTTGAAAGCAAAATATAAAGAAGTAGACGCGTATGCGTCCTAAAAAAAGTCCTAAAATGTTTCTGTGTTTTGTGTCAGACCATATCCTTCTATAGTGTTGATTCATGTCTAAACCAGAACCTGCGGCTGGTTGGGAGACCTGTTACCAATTAAGGTAAAGAGTAGCTACAGTTACAGTCAATTTGAATTTTTCGTCAGTGCTGTTTTTCCAAATATTTTTTGTGTCTGTATTTGCATGCCTCTCCAACCCCCACAGAATAATTACGTGAGATGTCTTTTCAGTGTTCTGCACAGGTAAATTCAGTAAAGGCTGACGTTTGTTCATGTGTGGACGGGACTGATCATGGAGAGAGTTCAGATGATGCTGTGTCTGTTTCTGGTTTCTACACGGGTTAGTTGCAGTATTCAATTATATATTAAATGACTTATAATTACAATGTCAAATCAATGATTCGTACATTATGACGTCCCGTTTCTTTTTCTAGATCAAGCCGAGTGTATCAGGTAATGATGGATATTCTTAATCATTCTAAATAACATTTTGCATGGTTTAAATTTTGTCAACATGTAACTTGCCAAATGTATTTCTTTCCTGATAGTCCGAAACGTACCGGGTGTTTTTGTGGTGGCGCGATCGGAGACCGAGTTGACTTTGGGATGGTATGACGACAATAGCAACTGCAGTTATATACTGAGAGGCAGTCATGGAGATCAACATATCAATTCATCAGAATATTTAGGTGGTGTGGTGACACACACGGTTTCATCTCTCTCTCCTGGTACCGAATACACATTCACTGTCTTCACTGTGTTTGAAGGAGCCCAGAGCAGTGGAGACAACTTCACTACAGTAACCAGTAACGTGACTTTCTTCTCATTTCCAATAATTGTTCTTGTTGCTCTGGATGTATCATTTTTATAACTTCTGTTTTTCAGGCCCATCGAATGTTAAATATGTGCATACATGGCAAAGGGGTAAATATATAGATCTGAGATGGAGCCCAGTGAATTATGATCACAGATATGACTATGTTCTGAAATTTGGAGAATTAGAGATTTTCTTTCCTGAGATTTGGGATTTACGGCACACTTTCTCTCTTTACTGTGTTTGAAGGAGTACGGAGCAGTGGATATAACGTCACAGTAGTCACTGGTGACTTATTAAAATATATACATATACAGCCGTCAGCCGCAGAAAAAAATGGAGAGACCAAAGTTTAATTTCATCAGCATTTCTAGATGTATTGTGTCCGTTCCAGTCCAGTGCCTGTTGAATTCCAACAAAATCAAACCTCAGGAGTGACATAAAGTCATCAAACAATGTGAAAGACTGACAGCATGACAATAAAAACTGAACAAAATCAATATATCTACAAATGTACATGTCCAAAAGAGAATTTGAATGTGTTTTCTTTGCTGCATTTGAGGTCTGAAAAAATGCAGAGCATCTTTAATGTTATTTTCGCCTGTTTCTCCAGTAATATAAATCCAAATAAATGCAAAAACATTTTTGGGAGAAATACTGTTAGTAGTTCACAGAACAAAACAAAACTCATTTAACCTAAGCACATACCTATAAATAGTAAATTCAAAAACACTGAAGATCAATTTAAAATGGGGTCTTCATTTTTTCTGCGGCTGTATATCAATATGAATATATATAATGTGTATAAGCGTGAATATATAGCACATACAGGAGGTCGAATGTATACCGTCTCCCTCTCTATTTTGTTCTCAGGTGTGGCTGATGTTGAAAGTGTCTCTGTATTGAACTGCACTGAAAATGAAATAACAATGGAATGGAATAAAGTGCACAACATCAACAATTACGTCCTGGTGATATTGATTGATAATGTACACAATTTCATCAGTGGGTCTGATCACGTTTCTGTAGTCAGACATACGGTTTCCTCTCTCCATCCTGGTTGGGTTCACCGCTTTATACTCTGCGCTGTATTAAACAGAGAAATGAGCGATGGATATCTTTTCCATGCAGCTACAGGTGATTTTCAGTTCCTTTAGGTCTTATAAACCGCGTTGAGGTACGCACAGCAAGTCATCCTCTTTTCTGTTGATGTCTTCTGCAAAATCTGTTGTTCTCTATTTCAGCTCCCCAAAATGTGGACGGTGTGACTGTACAACGTCAAAAGGATACAAGTATAATGCTGAAGTTCAGCGACACAAAGCATGTCTTGGGAAACAGACATTTTTATATTCTACAATACGGAGAAATCGAGGCTTACATGGGCCTACATAATGATGACCGTAATTATGACGGTTTCATTTATCGTTATGGTCCCAATACTGAACCTTTCTTAGAGGGTTTTTTTGATCATTATTATGAAGACACGTATACAGTAACATCTCCTCTCCTGGAACTAAATACAACTTCACTCTCCACTGGGTTTTGAATGGTGTGAGAAGCCGTGGATATGAGTTCACTGCTGGGACCAGTAAGTCATATTATAAATATAACCTCCACATTTGGCAAGTTCCGAGCTCTTGTAACCAGGTTAAGTATCTTTGAATACACATTTTTTCCAGCTCCATCAAAAGTCACCGGCCTTAACTGTGAGTATTCGTGGATGGGGAGTGCTATAACGCTGCATTGGGATGCTCAGTTTGGATTGAGATCTGAATTTGAGGTTCGGGTGAACAGAGGAATTCCAGAACAGGTGAATGTCACGAGATATCAGATCGATGGTGTGCCGTCAGCTGTACAGTATGACTTCACTGTGACATCACTTTCTGGAGACGTGAGAAGCAGTCCAGTGTCAATCAAGTGTCAAACCAACACATCAGGTGCGTTTTCATTATACTGTTTGTTACTGATTACAGGATGAGCCACACAGCCTGATATCTAAAAAACCAACACACAAGAAACCTGTGGTTAATGGACCTTGTGGTAAGAAATTAAATGCAGAAAATGATGATATCATACCTTTTTTGTTTTTCTCATGGGTGTAATTGCAGTATGTGTGTTGGTTGTTCTTTTAATAATTGTGTTGATTGTTTGTCTGGGAGTCTTCTGCAAGTATAGAAGGTTTGATCTCAAAAGGTCAGTTTTTTTATTGGTTTTGCAAACTTTTTTCTAATGTGAATAATGCATTTCAGAAACACAGTCCATTTGTATTGTCGCAGATGTTTTTTGGGAGAACGGGTGAATGAGCGCAACGCTGCTGATCAGCCACTGGATCGGATCTACTGTATGTAAACACAGCTACTCACAACACTCCAGAAAATCACAATTCAAGTATTGAATCAGAGAGTAAAGACACCAGCGGGGAGATCAATCATTATGAAGCCCCTGATATGACCGTATAAATACTACATTTACATTTAGTCATTTATCCAAAGCGACTTACAATGAGTTCAGGGAGCAATAATACAAGAGGTGCTAATACAAAGTTACTAGTTTCAACAAAAGCTAGAACACTACCTACTATTGTAATACTTCTTGTATATTCAATAATTTAAATCTACTAGTCACGTTTACTTCGGCTCAGTTGAAAGATTTACAAATGTCCTGATGTTAAAATATTAAAATCCTGCTCACAGTACTTACCATTGTTGTTTTATAAAGAGGCTTCTGCGTGATCAAAAAAGTAGAACTACAGAAGCATGAAGGAAAAACCCATAAACATTTGCCTCTCTGGTTTCCATGTTGAAATATAACTCGCATTTGACAGACACTCCTTTTGGAAGGTTTGATACAAAGATGAATCTCTGTATTTGCACATGTGTGAATATGACAAGAATATGTATTTTATGTACATAAAAACTATATTTCTACTGCTATAAGTAAGATTGCATTGGGGTTTAAAAAAACTTAAGTTGTTGTTATAAGTCTAGATTTAGAATTGCTTTATAAAATAGATACATTTTGTTTTAAATTCACTTATTATTAATAATATTTTGACGTTTGCTCTCTGATATTTACTCTATTTTTTATTTGCATTGTTGTATTTATTGATATTGCTTACGAAACATTTTCTGTTCTGCACTGCACCATAGAAGAAAACAATAAACACTTTTTAAAAGGTACTTTTTGTATAATATGTTACTCTAGTGACATCATGTTCATTTATCATGTCAGCTGACCCAGGTTCAAACTATGTCCTATGATAAATCATCCAGGAGAGCTTGTGCTGGCTTTAACCCATCACTGAGCTCAAAACACGGAGAACATGGTTTTAATAATGGAATTCCCAGAGTTATACGACCTAACAAAAAGAAGACAAATACAGAGATTTAAATAAAGAATACAGAGTGGGTTGATTTGCAAGTTAAAATACATGATACGTGCAAAATGGCACGTGCAATGTAAACGGTTCCTAACACGAGAGTCATTAGTATTCGTCATTACCACAAAAATTGACTGCATATTTAAAATATATAAACTTCAGGCAGGTTAGTGACCTTGAACTTCCACCCAGAGACATTTTCACTATGAGAGACAGCAGCAGCGCAGCAACTCCACAGCTCGTCAAGTCTGGTGAAGGCCCATAACATACAGTACATTAGAATGTCATGACGACTAGCCAATCAAAATAAAGCATTCAAAAGCGCTGTGTAACAATTGTCTAATTTGTTCATGAGATTTTTGGCCATTGACATTCCGTTTTCCCACTGTTGAGCACACTTTCCTTTTAAATGCTTTAAACAAAAACAGGCTACCAAAAACTGCTAAAGCAAAACCCAGCAAAACGCGCACCTCCTACCCGGCATGACGCAGCAGGCCTCGCATGGCGTAGCTTTTTCATGCCGAAAGTGCCCCCTCGTGGTCGGGACCATTTCCATTGTGTTGTGAACTTGTATTTGTTTTTTTAAATGTCGTTCTGTTGTGCACCAGTGGACCACCGTATCTTTCACCTTCTTATTTAAACAATACTTACCACTGATACACCAAACTTTATTCCAGTTTATATTTCTAAACATATTATACCAGAATACGCTTCTTTTTTAAAATTTTTATAATGCTTTATTGAACATTTTGTTATAAAAAAAAAATGTTACAACATAACATAACATCAAGAAACACTAAGATTAATGAAAAGAGAGAAAAGAGAAAATAAAACATTACCATGGGTCAAAACAAACAAGACAAAAAACAAAAGACACAAAAATAAAAACAAAAACAGAAGAGGGAGAGGGAATTACACAAAAAATTCAAATAGGTTGAAAAGCTTATGTGCTGTGCAAATTTTACAAGTTCTTTGTGCTTTCGTATTAGAAGAAAACTGTTTTTAAATACTGTTTTATCTCTTGTAGAAAGACTACAAAAATATGTTTTCAATTAGAAAATTTACATTTATGTATATAAAATTTACATAGAGAAAGAATTAGGTTGATTATAAAACAAGCATTTTGGTCACCTTCGAAAAATCCCAAAATAACAGTTTTTAGGCTCATAAAAACATTCAAAATAGTATTTGAAATAAACGAACCGACATGTTTCCAAAGTTGCTGAATACAGTTGCACGACCAAAAGTGAAATAGTGTTTCAGTGTCATTCTGACAAAAAAATGCATTTGGTGTCAAAGTCAGATCCAATTTACTTCCTCAGAAAAGTTTTGGTAGGGTAAATGTTATGGGGTAGTTTAAAGGATATTTCTTTGACTTTGTTTGAGAGAAGATATTTTTGTTGCATGGACCATATCAGTTTCCAGTTTAGATTATCAAAAAGGCTGTTCCAGTATGAAACAGCAGAAGGCGTACAGGCAATGCTCTCAATAAGCAAAGCTCTTATTTTAAGATTTCTTCCTTTTTTACTAATAAGACATAATTTACCAGCAGGGGCGGAGCTATAGGGCCTGGGCGGGCCTAGGACCCAGTCAGGGCGGGAGCCAGTCAGAGCCAAGAAAATTATTTTTAATATTATTAAATATTATTTTTAACCTTAATTCTAAATTTGAATTGTATAAATTAAATGAAAACATTTTAATTGTTTGTTTATTAATGATAATATCCAAATATTATTAAGAATTTGCTCACGTGATGTCAGTTACATTACGTTACGGCAGTTACGCTGCGCGCCAATATCGCTGTCTGTAGATTCTCTTTCAATGATCATGTAAACATGGCTAAACAAACAGCTATCCATGTGGCAATTTTTTAAAAAGCCCCGTCTAGATAAAGAACCTGAAGAAACACACACCGAGGCACCTGGAAATGAAGGTGAAATACACACAGCAACACCCAATGAGTCGAGTGGTAATGGCAGCATTTGTGCTAAAGCCTTCAAAACATCTCCCTTTAAAACGCTATTGGTTAAAGAAATATGACTTGGCCTGAAAAAAAAAATCAGTCAGAAGAATTTTTTTCACTTTAATCCATGATGGCCTCTTCCATCTTTCTGAACAGAATGCTGCCGTTTGATTGAAGACTGTCTGCAGGAGGATCCAGATAAACGTATTCGTCTGGAAAAGATCTTTGAACACAAGTGGTTTCAGGTACGGAGCACCCGGCAAACAAAGGGTTTTGATGTTAGTTGTTGGTTTATTCTGAAATCTGAAAGTTGGCAAGTCAGTATATGTCAATATCATATATTGACACAAAACACCACTTTTATTTTTGTTCATTTCAGGACAAAGATCCTGCAGACTGCCTCCAGACTCCCGTCCGCTCTCAAAACGATGACGTCATTCAGTATCGAGATGATGTTTGGTCTGACATCGATGATGGTGTGGACATTTTAATCTTTCACACTTCAAACAGTCGGTGTGAAGAGGAGATGGAGGATGTGGAGAATCCCGGTGTGATCATTGAGGGTGAGTTTACTTTCACAATGCCAACATAACACAACCCAAAACTTTTTTTTTAGGGAAGTATTGCTAATGTTTGGTGATTCATGTCTGCTGCATTTATCTTTAAACAGAAATCAATTGCTGCCAGTATGAGATCGGCAAACAGCTGGGCCAAGGCGGTTTTGGAACCGTCTATGAGGGAACCCGTGTGCGGGATGGCTTGAAGGTTTGATTTTTTACTTTTTCTTCTGTCTTGTCTTCATCTTTTTATTTATATCTCGCCCTATTCTTTTCATACCTTAATGTACCCTATGTCCTCTTTAATGTTGTAAATGTATTATAGTCGAGTTCTGTCCAGGATGAATGCTTATACAAATCCATTTTTTGTTTTGTTTTGTTGATCAGGTGGCAGTGAAAATTGTCAGGAAGAAAGAGCATGTAATCAAGGATTACATGGACATCGTAAGTAGCTTGTGTTGTCATTCAATTAAAAACAACTTCATAGTTTAAGTACACAACCGGAAGTTTGTTTAGACTGCGCTAAATCCTTGTTTGATAAAAATTGTCTTTCTTCTAGCCGGGTTATCCTGAACCCATTCCTCGAGAGGTCTATCTTCAGATGCTTGCCTGTAAGGGAGAATATGTTCCTGTGATCGTTCAGTTTCTGGACTGGCAGGACCGTCTGGACCATTACGTCATGGTCCTGGAGCGCCCTTCTCCCTGTGAGGACTTGAGCGCAACGGAGGCAGACTCACCGAAAAACTAGCGCGACTTATCATGGAGCATGTGACAGAAGCCGCTGAAATCTGCTGCAATCGGGGGTTTTCCATAGGGACATAAAAATGGAAAACCTCCTGATTAACCCGTGCACGCTGGATGTCAAACTGATCGACTTCGGGTGCGGTGATCTGCTTAAAAACTCAGCCTACACAGAGTATATGGGTATGTTTTATCACGTTCCTTTATGAACAGCAGTTTACATAAATACTAAGATGATATCTTCAGATAGTGCCTCTGCTCACTTTTGAGACGTCACATTTTTGCACGCTTTTCTTTAGGCACAAGGGTCTACACTTGCCCTGAATTCATCAAAACGGGCAAGTACCATGGTAAGCCAGCGACGGTGTACTCACTGGGCGTACTGTTGTTCGCTTTGGTGTGCGGGAAATTTCCAGACCGTCTTGACCGGCACCGGATCAATAAGAAGATCTGGCACAAAGACGGTTTGTCTGAAGGTAAGATCTTCATCAGACCAACTGTCATTCTGAACAATACAACACAGAAAACTAGTATTAATATAAAACCGGTTATAAAAGATTTTTTGAAACACAATCAGTCAGAGCAGGTATGAAGTGACATTCAAATATTTTTTTTTTGCACAGAATGTTGCGATTTGATTCAAGCCTGTATGGAGAAGAATCCAGAAAAGCGGATCCAGCTGGAAGAGATCCTTTACCACAAGTGGTTTTAAGTACTGTGCTAGATTTAAGTCTTTTTGATTTAGCTTTCTTGGCATCTGTTTCCCCAAATCCAGGAAAATGACAGGTATGGTCGGTAACATCATTTGCACATTTACTGCACATATTGAAAATCAGCCCCGTTATAAATTACTGTGTTACTAATGACAATTTTAACATGTATCTGTCATCTCTCTGTCTGTCTCTGAATCTCTCTGTCTGAATGTATTTATCAAACAGTTGCGAAGTTCTAGCCATTTTCGAATTTATTCCTATTATAGCACCACTTAGTGGACAAACGCCACATTTTTTTTATCGTGACCTCGGAGTGAGCTTGTACACATATTCCAAGCCCCGTGAATATATCTCAAACTGTTCACGAGTTATTGTGATTTATGTGAAATAAGCTCCTCCCACTTCAGGATTTTTAGCGCCGCCTAGCGACTGAATCGAAATTTCAACTTCTTTTCGATAATTATTTACAATTTGCACAAAATGGTAATTAGTGGAAAAATGTTAATGCCGGAAATGAAATCAGAGATAAACTTTATTCGTCTTGAGTCAAGGATTCCAAGGATACCAAACACTTGGGTGTGCGACAAGCGGTTTAGGAGTTACGAGCGCAAACACGTTTATCATCGCTGTAGCGCTCCCTATGAGCCAATAGGAATCATACTTTGATAACCTCTCCCCAAATTGAGGGCTACCATCTGACCAAGTCTCTATGACTTACGGTTTGGGCTGTACAATCAGTTTTACGGCATAAAAATAATAATAATACAAATCTTAACAAATACAATAGGTTTCTAGCGCTTCGCGCTCGAACCCTAAGAATGACCAAGAAAGTTCTTCAAACACCTACAGCTCTTGTGTACTTAACTGAACTTCTAGCACACTACAGTTGTCACAGAATGGTGTGTACAAAGCGCACGACGAAGAAGACAAATTCCAAAGGTAGAGCTTTGATAGTAAATCCAGATAGAAGGATAATCCCACAAAAGTAACCACAACCAAACATAACATCAACTTAAAACCGGACAATGAACACAGGCAAACACAGGGCTTAAATACAATGGAGAACTTAATTAGGGAGAACAGAAACAGGTGCGAACTAATCAGTGACCAGGAAACTATATGAGGGAACACAGTCAAAATAGGAACACAGAATACAAAACTAAACCGACTAAAACTGTCACAACAGTCCATCTCACTCATTAACAAAACTCATTTGCCCGGTTTCTTAAAGGTGTCATGAACTGGCCCTTTTTGTTTATACTGTTGCCTGATATACTTGTGACGTTCGCGTGGTTTTTACATTCAAAAACATCAAAATTTATAAGTAATAGGCTATTTTCTATGGAAATGCATGATGACAGAATTTTCATTTTTGGGTGAACTGTCCCTTATGTGTGAAAGCAGCGTGTCTCTGTGGCTGATAAGCACATCGACAAAACACCCAAGGTCAAATAATTTCATTTACATATTATCTAAAAAATAGTTTTTCATTGGGGAAATGGCTTTTTCTGTTATCCAAAACATTTAGCACTGCAAGTACACACAGTAGTAAAGTATTGAAATTAGTTGAGAAATGAAAACGTTATTGTGTTTTTATATACTGTATATATACACAACACAGCGCTAACAATGAATTTAAATCACAGGCCATAATCGACTGGATAACTAGGTAACCTCACAAAGTACGACAATCTATTGGTAAAATATCAAAAGATGTAATACAGTGGCTTAATGGCAAACCTTAGTCATGTTTTGTGTTAATCCAACAGCGATCGATAGGCCAAAACACAACAGACCAGTTTTTACCATTTCTCTTCCGGCATGAGGGTGCTGTCGTTGAAAACGGTCCTGGCTTCAGCCTCCAGCAGTGACTGTGTTCCATCAGGTCGTATAAACCCGAGAGCCCGGGCAGGAGCATCAACTGTGAGTGATATTACTCGATTATATGCTGCTTTAGCGCTGGTTCATTTGAAATGATTCATTTAATGCATAACTATGGAGATATTAAGTAACTAGAGACATAATACATTTGTACTCGTAAACCACTGAAATGTGTCGAGAAATGTAAACGTGATTGTGCTTTTAATGCCTATATTTGTTACATTTTACAAGCAGTTACTGTATAATTGATAAATGAACATTTTATTTTTTGTTCATTCTCTTTTAGAAAACTCGTGGTACAGAGATTAGGAAAATATGATTATTGTGTTATTTTTATTGTATTTAAACCATGTAGTTTATACATCCATGTATAAACTTTCAAGGTCGTATAAAGTCTTTAACGGTTGAATATATGCAAATTAAAAGCAAAAACTTAAAAACCTTGACAATATAAAGAAGAATAGAGTAAGCGCTATATCACTTATTTCTAACATTATTTACTGACCTAACATCTTTTATTGCATCTTTTATTAAAAGATGAATGATACCTTCCAAGTATCCATAAAGAATTCAAATAAAATCCATGTGGGCCTAAGCATGTATGTGTTGTTTTTAATTTAAGAATAATAAAGAAATGGTGTTCCAGCACTTCAATCTCATGAAGGTCAGTGTAGTGGCCGAAGATCATCATCGGGCTGCTCCTCCATCACAGTGCTCCACTCTTTTCTGATGATGTGTTGTCAGGTTCATCCCGGACTTTTATACACTGAAATCATTGCTATCAGATGCCCAAATGTCATTTCAAATCATGGTCTCGTCCTGGCTGTAGCTGTAGTGAAGGAATGGTGTCTTCCCATCATAATCATCTGTGTTAAGGAACAACGTAGTTTAGTTCGGCACCTGCATGTAATACATGTACTGTATCTAATACAGTGAGTTCGACCCTTTTCATTTCACTTACACATTCAAGTAATGTGCATAAATGTGACTGAAGATTGTTGACTCGTGCAGATGCAGGTCATTTTGCTTCAGTGCTGGTGATAGTCTCACACCATCCAAGAGATTTAATCAGTTAGCTTCATTTTCTCTATTGATTCAGTTCCCTTTTGTTTAATATACTTTTACAAATCTATAATATGAATATATCAGAAATATTACAATAATAGTAGTTCACCGGCAAATATGATCATTTCTTTTCGGATAATGAACTGAGGCCTCAGGGGGCTATGATGCAGTGACATCAATCAAGACCGAAAGA
The DNA here is from genome assembly GCF_024868665.1 of Triplophysa rosa. NCBI lineage: Eukaryota > Metazoa > Chordata > Actinopteri > Cypriniformes > Nemacheilidae > Triplophysa > Triplophysa rosa. The sequence goes on along the minus strand of NC_079912.1, from coordinate 18,960,407 downwards.
CACATACAATGCTAATGACACGATCACCAGTCACATTTAATTACTTGCGGAAAAAAGTGTTTCAAGAGACTGAAATACCACAAACGACCAAGAAATGTCTTCGCATTTTGTTTTTATTAAATTCCCTTCATCGTGTATGCTTGACTTTTAATACAATAGTGCAAATGAATATGGCTAATATTTTCCTCACCAGAAAAACGGTATCGTTTTAAAAGCAAATCATCGCGTTAATTAAATGTTAAATTCGGAAAGGCCTTTTGTATCAACCATGCACATTGCACAACATTCTTGCTAAACACAGTGGTTAGATCGCACAAGTTAGATCTTTCTCACAAAATCGTATCACTTTATTACTTAGTTGATCTGAAACTGATGCAAAACCCGACGGATTCAAATGTCTGGTGGTTTGTTTCCGTCAGCGCTGTAGTAACAAAAACAAGCAAGCGTTGATCAGGATCATTTGAAAGCGCCGCTTGACCATATTTGAAAATAAAGATCCACTGAGTCTTGGTAATAAAATAAAATGTAAAATACCTGTTATTGCGCAGTGTCGTAAATTCGGTATGTTTTGTCTACTACATTCTCCACACGCAAAAAAGGTCTCCATTCTGACCACTGACCAGCAGAGTGCACTGTCGACTCGTTTTATTGACAAACCATTTCGCACTACACTACAATTTTATGTGGAGCTTGAAGCCAAGTAGGACTTGAATAGATTTATCTAAAGAAAATTGTAAGTGCCTTAATGTGCCTGATTAGGAAATAGGCTAATGATAACGCGTAATACGTCTGTGTGGTTATTCATTGATGACTAGTTCTTTTCTACTTTTGTAAATACTCGGTGAGCACATCCTGATAGTGGCCCGTTATTCAAACAACGGATCTTTAGGCGTAATGGAGGTCTCTAATGGATGTGCACCAGTGGCGAACTAAACGCACCACAATACGTGGTTTCGTGCCTTTTGTCCTCGGGGATCCCCACGGACAGCACTAAACACCATCGCGCATAAGCGATCTCTGAAACGTGAAGAGTCTCCCGCAAACATACAATGACACTTGTTTGTCCTGTGCAACTGGCGGAGAATTAAGAAATCAGAAGACTAAAGCGCGCATGCGCTGACGGACGGGTGGGCTGCTACCCTCAGGATGAAGGAGGGTTGTCAGGGGATCACTCTCAGTCTATTAATGCCGAATCCTAACTACGGACTGCTGATCTATTGACAGCGTATGTCTGAACTATTTGGATACCAGGTGTTAACTAGTCTTCCTAAAACCTTTAAAAAGTCACGAGTTTGAAATCTGAAAACTTACCTGAATGGTTAGAAAAAAAGATTTCGTGGAAAAAAAACATTCCGGGATCGAGTGTATGGATTATAAATCAAGTCAGTGTTGGTTTCTTCATATCTCCGGGGAAGATATTTGAGAAGTGTATTTTCTGGCGACATGGACATCCTTTCTTCCGCAGTGGAGGAAATCCCTTTAGAGTTGGATTGATGCAAAGTTTGTCCTGCAGGCTTCTCACGGGAATATGGGATGTTGTAAATGTATGATTTGTTTGCAGCAACGCGCACCTCACGTGGCCTTTATGAGTTTTAATATGTCTTCATCTTACCAAGTCTGAGACGCAGCTACTGGAAGTTTGGTGACGAACAGTGGATACTTGACAGGAGCAATTCTGACAGATCTATTGAATTAACTTCGGAATTTCTCTGTCCAATGACATTTTTCAAGTCGTTAGTTCGGTTCCTTTTTGCCACCTCTTCTCCTTTTCTTAGTTACATTCGCCGATTCGATCACTCAAAAGATCTAAAACAAAGAGCAAGTAAGTAACGCAGGTTGTGTTTGAAGCGCGCGAGAGAGCATGCGGGGATGCACGGGATTCCCGATGGCCGTCGCGGTGGTGTTGACTCTTTTAACTATCATTAACGTGAAAGCGAGTGGGGAATATTGTCACGGTTTCCACGACTCTCAGGGCGCCTGGCGAGACGGCTTTCAGTGCCCGGAGCGCTACGACAGCGCAGGGACCATCATCTGCTGCGGGAAATGCGACCTCCGGTACTGCTGTTCCAGCACAGAAGCCCGACTGGACCAGGGAACATGTGATAATGATAAGCAGACACAAGATACCAACACCGGAGAAAAGGACAACAACAATTCAGGCGCGGGTGAGACTACAGTATTCTACACGAGTGTCTTTTATTTCCTGTGCTAGCTCAATTGAAATATCATTAGCAACACAAAGGTCTTGTGTTCAATCACACGAACACATTGTAATACACTAAATACAAGCCAAAATCTCGTCCAAGACATGTACACTTCCTCTGTATGAAACAAATGAGCGAATCACCTATAAAGTTACCGTGTAACGTTAATTGAATTCTACAGCGGCTTAAAGTTTAAATCCTTTAATTCAATAACGTTTGGAGAAACAGTGCGCAGTAATGTATATGTGCGCAAGTTTTGTTCCTCGGGCGTTTTGCGCTTAAAAACCCATTTAAGAAGAAGTTGGGTTTTGAGTTTCGTGTGTCCGACAGAGGTTACACAAACGCTTGCCCTAATTTATTTTTAAGAGGCAGTATTAGGGGTTAAATGTCATTGCTGTGCAGGGTTTGACAGCTGCAGTTAAATTGGCAACTCACCGGCCATTCACTCACAGATGGTCAATTGTACTGCGCTCGGTTATAAATAGCTACGGTTTGTCTTCGCAGTAACGCACGCGCGCGGTTTGTATGTCTGCGAGCGCGACCCAGTCGTCCGGTTCCCCACGAGGATCAAGTTCAGATTTCACCGGATCTACAGTGCGATGTGGTGACAGCCTTGTTCATAAAAAAACATGATTTCCGCTGTATTTAGGAAAGACAAAAAACTTTCAATAAGATTTTGACACCTACTTCTCCATTACCTGAACTGTAAAATAATATTTTTGTATAGGTGTTTTCCCCACCATGACACTATAGTCTTTTTGATTCATATTAAACTACTGTAAATAGTATTCACAGATATTTTACCACAGCTTTGCTGTTCAAGTAGGTGTTCTAAAAACAACGAAAGAAAGCTGTCTTTGAACTTTGTTATTGTAACAACCTAATAAAACCGAACAGAAAAGGCAACATTGAAAGGAAACTTTTGAAACAGTTAATGAGGCATAAAGCAAAAGGAACGTGTAGTTTGTTACGGTATGTTTGACAGAGCCTGTCTGGCTGTTGAAGACTTGGCTCCACTTGAACAATAATGCAACAGGTGTGAACTTATGTTGGAGGGGCCCAAACCTTTTAAGGACACGAGAGGGGTCCGCACTGGCAACACTTGCTGTCATTCTGCATTGACAGTGAACTTTAGTGTTACTGTTACATTTACTAGATCTATGCGTTAGTTTAACAAGTATGTTTTATCTAAATACAAATGCCCAAAATAGGTTTATAGATTTACATTGTTTTTTTTCTTTTTGTTTTTTTAAATGATGTTACATATTAGTATGTGCAGTAAGAGACCACTCCAGTTTTGCCTTTGAACAGCATTTCTGCATGTATTGTGCAATTCCAGCCCATTGACTGTTGAATTTCAACAGAAACAAACCATAGGAATGACATGAAGTCACCCAACAGCAACGTGAAATACTGAGAGAATGCACAGACACAAAAAATCTGGCGTATTTCATCATATTCATTATTGAACTGATCCTAAAATACATGTATATACACGGTGTTCAAACAGGAATAAGAACTTGTTTTCATGATCTGCAAACACTGCGCCTCTTTTATTATTTTGACCAGTTTGTCCTGAATTTGGACTGAAGTTTTTACTGGTTGCGTACTAGACATTAGTCAAATTCAGAAAAACTCGAAATCATTTTAGTTTATAGAGTGGTCTCTACACACAGACACGTCTCTTTTTTTATCTCCGTGGGGACAGTCCATAGGTAATTATTTGTATACTGTACAAACTGTATATTTTATCCCCTACCCCTAATCCCCTAAACTTTTTGCATTTTTTCTTGTTCTTATACGATTTATAAGCTTTTTTTTGCCCGTGCCACGGTGACGCGAGTCCCCATATGTTGGTGTGCATTCAGGTTTAGGTCCCCACCGGGATATAAAAACAAAGCCACACGCACACACTTAAAGGTCCCAAAAACATTCAATCTTATTAGACAATAAAACGTTATAAAATTTCTAATTATCACACATGAATAATAATTCAGTGGAAACAACCTGTAGTATAACAGATTGACTATTGTTTTTTCCATCCACCATTGTAACTGTGAATACAACTACTGATCCCCAAAGCATGCAGGCAAAGCTTGCCAAAAGTCAGGTCATTTACTGAAGAATTCCACTGTTACAGTAACAACTAAGCATAAAAGTGCTCCTGTTAAAATGACTCCCCTGACATTTTTACTTGAGCGATCGTGTCCTTGATTTAATAATGTTATCATAAAATGTTAACAATAACAGTATTTTTAGGCTATGGCTCGGAGTCTGTTTAGCTCCTATAGTAAAATCAAAAGCGATATTACATGGTTATTATGGATGACTTGATTCAGCTCAATTATAGAGGTGATCTGATCAGGCACTACAAAGGGAAATGCTGAAAACTTCCCTCAGGTGAAGAGATGTCTTATTAACCTATAAAGGTCACTTTTATTATGGATGTTTTTTTGGGGGGGTTATCTGCATCAAACAATCAAGCAGAAAGGACAGAGAGGTCACCACTGGTGGCAGCAGATTAAAACAGATCAAAACTGTGTTAATACGTGTTAATGAGGGGCTCCGGTCCCCTGGGGACAACATCTCGTCTTTCATTCCTTCTTTCTCCTAATCCCGCGAGTGCTCTTTTAAAGATATAAAATCATTAACATCAAATAAACTTGAGCCTCAGTACCACTGCACACATATCGATTTCTTTCATGACATATTTTTTCAATTCAACAACAAGGTTCAGGAATGCTTTAGGCTACAAACTAGTTTATTGTTATTTCGTAAAGGTGTGAAAGTCACAATGAGCTCAAGTCACAACACTGATGTGCTCGTCTTTCTTATGGCCTCGGAGGCACAGGTGCATTGGATGCAGACTGGAATTTGAAACGAATAAGTGCTTTTAAATGAGATGTGAAAACAATGCTTAAGGGCCACACACAAACAAAACTCCCCAAAGTCCTCCATGTTACCAAGCAGCAGTGTTCCTTATTTTTGTCTTTAGGGGGTCAGATTCACATATTGTAATATTATGCTTTTTAGTATCAATGGCACTGAATACAGCTGCATGGCCTGAATACTTCACATTACAAAGATTGTATTACTTTTAGGGCTGTCAAACGATTAATCGCGATTAATCGCATCCAGAATAAAAGTTTGTGTTTACATAATATATGTCTGTGTACTGTGCATATTAATTTTGTATTTATAAACACATACACATACTTGTATATATATTTAGGAAATATTTAAATGTATTGATTTATATTTACCAATAACTAAAATTCTATATCAACGTTTATGAATTGTTATATTTAATATTTTTCTTAAAAATATGCATTTATGTGTATGTGTTCATAAATACAAAATTATTATGCACAGTACACCGACATATATTATGTAAACACAAACTTTTATTCTGGATGCAATTAATCACGATTAATCGTTTGACAGCCCTAACTTTATTAGTGCCCATTGCTATGGAAATTCACAATTGATATTTTCAGATTGACATGCTTTTTGTGTTTTTGTAGACATAAATGACATCAATAACACTCAACAAAACACTTCGATGGCAATATGGGCACACACCACTGACCTTTATAAAATATCATATGAAATGAAATGTCAAAATCTAGTTTTTTTATTATTCTACATATTGAAACATACACATTTTTTTGTATCATGTTCTAATTTTCCTTCTTCTCTGCAGTACCCATCTATGTGCCCTTCCTCATCGTTGGCTCAGTCTTTGTGGCGTTTGTATTGGTGGGCTCTGTGGTTGCAGTGTGCTGCTGTCGCTGTCTACGCCCCAAACATGAACCTTCTTCAGGCAGCGGGTCAGGAGGTGGGTCCAGCAGTGCCCGTGTTCTAGAGACGATCCCTATGATGGCCAGCACAGGCACATCGCGAGGTTCCTCCTCCCGCCAGTCAAGCACCGCCACCTCCTCCAGCTCCTCAGCTCCTCCCTCCGCACCCCGCCCCGCACCTGCCCCCATGCTACGCGCCCAGGCCTCTTGCTGCCTGCCCCCAGATGCCAGCGTCTATGTCAACATGCCCACCAACTTCTCCGTACTGAATTGCCAACAAGCGACTCAGATTCTCCCTCACCAGGGGCAGTTCTTGCATCCTCAGTACATTGGCTTTGCCCACCCGGTTTCTCATGCCCCGGCTTTCCTGGATCCCGCTCAGGTGGGCTACCGACCCTTGCAGTCTCCATTCCCACCACCCACTAGTGTGGCCAGCGTCTCCAGCATAACTGGCGAACAAAAATACCCTCCAGTAACCATGTGAGTGAGTATTATGGGATGCTGGAACACAGGAGCATAATAGCCACAATGAGCAATGGTTGGAAAACAGCTGAAATTGGAAGTCACAAGAGAAACACAAAACAATGGATCAGTTCAGAGCAATGGAGTGTCATGCCTGCTGGTTGGTGCTCGGTGGAATGTGTTTTTCGAAAGTAAGCAGAAAACACATCGTAAACAAAGTTCAGGAGGAGCACGTGCAAATAATCTACACAGCCAACTCCTCATCAGCGATCACATCACCCGTCCTATTAGCTCGAGAGCAAGCTCTATAAATACCTCCATTCTCTCTACATTTTCACAGCAACCCCGACTCCTCACCATCAGCCCGTTTCACTGGGGGGAGCGCTCGGAGTTCGGGCCAGAATACCGACCTTGGAGCCCTCTCCCCGGACAGCGCGCCAAATACGCACACCATCCATCCAGTTTTATTTATTTGCTAAGGCGAACTCGTGAAACTGCCTTCACTTTAAAGGCTGAATATACACATGCATTCTTACCCAATTGTGTCGTACTACTACACAAATAAGACCCGGACGTTGTTTCTGTGATATAAAGGACACGGCCAACCCCTGACAATATTTCAGGGCTGTCAAAGACATGTGCAATGTGCCTTGAGACGTGCTGATGGTAATGCACTATGAACGTGTGCTGGTGTAAATGAAGCGTTTGTGTATATGCAGTATTGTGTAACCAAAGTGAACATGTGTGCTCTGTGCGTGACTGTATAGGTGTGTCGCTTTATGAGATGCAGTACATGTGGATGTGTGTAGTGTTGTATGTTGTGTGTAATGGAAATTACAGGTGCTTTAATGGGAAAAGCAGTTCTGGCTCCCCGTCGAATGCTTCAAATGTAATGAAGTGAACACAGGCGCACACACTCGCATACCGGGAAACTCTTTCTGTGGAACCAAACTCATTTCCAAAAGCCTTAAAGAGAAAATACACAAATATGAAAGAGCTGTGTTTGAAACATGTTTAGGAAAAGGATGGGTGTGTGTGAAAGTGGAGTCAACTGTGTTCCTTTGTGTAGCCTTCTAAAAGCGGCAGAGTCCATTACGCAGGAAAAACTGTCTGCCAACTGTTCTCCTTCACTAAGTCTCTGTGTGTGTGCCACCGGTCCCTCTGTTAGCGTTAGGTACACTCAAGAAGTAGTAGAGGGTTCCAGGACATTTCAATTTGGAGTGTTTCTTTCAGCGCCTTAAAAAGACGACAGTTTGGCGAGGATGAAAAGTCGAGTTCCTCAAATGAAGCATGCATCACCATTAGAATGATCCAGATCTTTTTTTATTTTATTTAGAGTTAAGGTTGCGATGGAAAGGTATTAGCTGAGATGTGTTTCATGCCACTGAAATTTTCATGCCACAAGTGTCACCAAATAGACTCACGAAAACAGATGGTCACCTCCCCTCCAAACTTAAGACATTGGGTGAACCAATATTGCTGTGTCTGGCTGGTCGGGATACACAAACAAACAGTAATGTTTTGATAGCGCCAAAGAGCCACACTGTTTACACTTTTCGGGAAAATCAACATACAGATGGCTTATTTATAGCTGCATGTTGAACTGGGATAGACAAAAATATTTAAGCTTTTAAAAAACTACTCACTACAGATTTGAATTTCTGTGTATGATACAAATGCGTGGGTACAACCGAATGTGAGGTTGAATGTGCCTTTCCCCCTTAAAAACAGGGTGCTTTTACATATGAAATATATTAAGTTTATAATAAATGTTTTTAGAAACTGTGAAGTGCGGGGCTTGTTTGTAAGAGAGCGCTGCTGTCAGCAGTATGTGGGCCAGTCTCAAATGAAGACATGCAGGACCTGTTTGCACCACTGCTATGACTAAATTAAACCAGAGCGCTCCTGTTACACATGGTGGCTGATTCCAGATCAGGTTGAGTGCTCTGACTTTCATCACTCTTAGCATTTAAGATGTAACTGAGACCTGGGGCCTTGTGCACAACAATTTGCGCAGTTTTCATACTGCAAGGTTTGGGTACACGGAGATGTGCATTTATAAACTGTTTCACAGACCAGGCTTAAGGCTAGTCCCAGACTAAAATGAACGTGTGACCTGTCTTAACTGAATACAACTTGCCCAGTAATATCTTAAAATATATCAGTTCCATTGTTTTGTCTCAAGATGCACAGCAGTAATGTATTCTTCTAAGGCATTTTTATAAAAGTGACATAAATAACTTAATTCAACTAAGGCATGGTCCTGGCTTAAGATAAGACGTGTCTGTGAAACCGGGTCTTAGTGTTTTATTTATAACATGCAAATATTGCAGTACAAAGTTTGGCGAATTCGTATGGGAAAAAATAAAATAATAAAAAATACAATTTAGAAGAAAATAATTAACTATAATCCCATTGAGCAAGAACACGATTTCACACAGCCATGCAGCTTAAATATTAGCGCGACTGTCACTTTAAAAGCCGTTGCAGGCAGGACGTGCACGCGTTTTCTGCGTGACCGCGGCGCCTTCCTCAGGTAAATGTTTTTCCTCATTTTTAAAACGTCTTTCTCAGTGCAAAAATACACCAATGCATCTTTTGAATGCGGCGAACCAAAGGAAACATAGTGGACTACGAAACAGAGGCAGTACTCTGACTTTTACAGGTTCTGATAACTAAATGAGGAATGACAGCTAACGTTAGTTACAGCAACTCTGTCAACACACAATTACTGAGATGAAGAAAACTTGTCAGATTTCTTTACTTGATGAAAGATGAAGTGCTCCCAATTTAAAACGACATGTCACTCTGTTAGTGTACTAAGAGAAATGTCAACAGCCTGTAAAAGGAAATCAGATTAGTTCAGTCTGTAAATAACAAAAATGCACCATGTATGAAGTGTCCAATCTTCTTCATACGTGACAATTAATTGTCATATAATTTTAATGTAACTTTGCTCAACATACTTTATAAAGAGGATCAAACACAACTATCAAACACAAATTTCGTTTTTTGTGAGACAACTTAGTTGTAAACATTATCACAAACAACTGGACACACAGACCCTTAAAGTGACATTAATGCAGGTTTTACAGACACAATTGTTTTCATATCAAGATAATGATATTTACTGCACTTTATCCAATGCCCCTATGTCTAACCTCACAGAAACTTGCTGACATATGAGATTTAAAACAAAATATCTTTTGGACATTTTTACTAGCAACCTTAAAAATGTAATTAAATCTGACACTTGACAAATGTCCTCTCCAAATGAGTTTTAAACATGTTTCACCTTAAGATATTTTACAAAAAAAACCTCACAGAAACACACACTTAACACCTCTTAAGTCAAACTTTCCACCCACAATGGACTCTGGGTCAGCCTGCCACTGTAATATGCAAACAAAATCACAATAATTGCAGTCTGCCTCTTAAAAGTGTCTTGGCATGTTTCTGTGGAAACTTCAGAGTGGGAGAAAGCAGTCAGAAATGTTCGGGGAGTCCTTGGACGGAGTTGAAATGGATCCATGTGGCTGCTGTTGAGGTGGAACGGTACGCTTCAGGAATGGATTCCCCATATTGGACGCAGCGGAGCTGGACAGAGATACACAGGCTCAGATACAGAGATGTGGGTGTGGACTTCCTAGCAATGAGGAATCATGGGACTGACCGAGGTTATTGGGTTACACACACCCTCACACTAACATGAACTCTTATGATTGTTCTCCATTTTTAATAAATTGTCGTCACTTTCATAATTCACAAGGTGTTCACTTGAGCTGACCTGGGCAGTTCAGTCTTACAAAGTTTTTCCACTTTTCATGTTACTAAATGGAGGTGTACCATAGACTTTTGTTTGTTAAATATACCAACCTTAACAAAAACCTTTTTGTATTTTTAAACATTTTAAAAACGAAACGGTATATAATGTTTTTTCATCCTGAAAAGTTTTTTGATCAGATTTAGTTTAGTCGGAAAAATTGGGCCCTGATGGATCGTTAAACCCACATGCACACGCACCTCATAGACTACCTTTGATTTCTTACCAGGTTACTGATCTCATTTGACCTTAAATGTCCTCACAAATCACTTTTTGACATATTTCTTCATATTTGTATTTTGTGAGGACATTTTCAAACAATTGGCCATGGCAAGTAATGCAAAACCTGTACACACACACACATACTGAGCAATGATGTCCTTTGGACAGTGTGCAGTTTAAATAAGGTAAGACCTACACATGCTCCAAATGTGTCGGTCCACTCCTTTCTTTCCTGTACTTAATCTTAAGAAAACACTTCACCTCAGCTCATTTCCTAACCTGTAATGCCGACTCGGCTCTGAAGTGCACTTCAAACAAACCTGGCCGAAGCGTAAGTCAAACGTTTAAGCTCCCTGGTGAATGTTTGCTTTCATTTTATAAGACTGTATTTTTAATCCTGATCATACTAAACTCCCTTTTTAGCTTGTTAATTTCAAAACAATCTCTGCTGGTGAGTCCTTTACCGCCTTCTCACCACAGCTGCCATGCGCAGTTCAGTAATCCTTTGAAATCCTGCTGGATTTCTGCAATTAACTTGAATGGAATTAGTTAAAGCTGATTTTAAATACTTAGAATTCTCCCATCATGGTTTAATATACAAAGAAAACCATGTTTGACAACTATAAGTGAGCCTTTTGTAATACTGTCAAACCATGTAAACATCCCATACAGATTGATACAACAATTGGCTCAACCAATGTTGTGGGATTGGAAAACGACTGTCCCACTTAGTGATGTAGTAATGACACACTTCATCATAAACAGTTTACCCCAAATGAGAATTCTCTCAAAACGTCCCCGTTTCAGACCTAAATTTAGTGTTAAAGTTGGCATAAAACGGAAGTAACGATCGTATTCTTTTCCGTATCATGACATGTATCCGAGTAAAACAGCTTCTGAAATGAGAGAAAATTTAGGGCTTGATTTTCCACATTGAGAACTGGTTGGAAGATGGGCTTTGCTAACAAAATGGAGGCAGATTTGAATGCGAGTTTGCAGTCAGTCGTGGAAGATTATTCCCCACCGGACTCACCAACGGCACCCTCCCGTGAAGAAAGCTACGCGTTCGTGCCATTCCTCATGACAGGAAGTGATGAGAAGTCATTTCTGGGGGGGGGGTGAGCGCAGGAGGTCAACGACACATTCATTTCATGAAGTGAAGTGCACAGATGAGTCAATATTCCATATATTGCTTTTATGGCGTCTTTAAATTTATAATAGAGATTCGAACTAGCTAATTCAAACCATGTTAAGTTCAGTTTCGATGAATTAGAAATGACTCGTACCATAAGAAGAAGAGACCAAGAATCAAAAAGAGAACGATACAGAGTCACAAGTCCAGTTTATTTTGACGAAACAGTCCAGAAACCCAACAGGTTGAGTGAAAGCGGACAAAGCAAAGCTGCAGCCACTGAGTGAAACAGAGAGGGAAATGTAAAGGTTAACTAGACCAAGACAACAAGGAGACATGGAGCTTGTTGATCTGGAGAGAGGGAATGAAAGAGAAAGAGGTAGATGGAGGGAGAGAACGTGAGCTCTAAGATACAGACTCCTGTACAGAGACTGCTATTAAGTAGAATATTAGTGGAAGAGAGCAGGAGAACGAGAAGGTGTGTTAGTGTGCGTGTGGTACGCCGCGGAGCTCCATACTGCAGAGCGGGAGAGGCCGTAGGGGTTCCTCAGAGGAATCAACGTGTGTTTTGGCAGCGTTTTTTGGTTTGGGGGCAAGATGCATGTGTGTGTTTATACGCGAGTGTGTATCTAGCAGGTCTGTTGATGGAGAGATGAATCTAAAGCAAAAGTACACACATCTCCCCCATTTCACGTCTGCTATAGGAATCCCTCCGAAGTGTCGCTGTGTGTGGGAATTTAATGTTTATTTAGAGTGGCCTCCCCTCCTCTGCAACATGGTGGTGATGACGCCATCTCCGATCTCTGGAGACACCGACGTTAAGACTCACATAACCAGCCTCCCACAAACACATGCAGGCACACATACGCACAACAGAGAAGCAAAACAGCGGTCCTGAACATCACACATGTAAGACAAAGAGGTCTCTCCATAAATCATCCAAGCACACATAGAAACAAGTGCAAAAGACAAGCCATACGCAATCGAATTGAGGTCCTTCTCGGTGCATATATACGCTCGCATAGACAAACGTGCGGATGCAGACACGCACCCGCACAATAAATAACCAAATGCAGACAAAGGAGAATCCACAGGGCGATTATGAAGCCGTCTTGTGACTCGTGTTAATGATACAGGCAGAGAAACACTATCGTCTCCGACGTTCCATATCTGAATGCTACTTGGCTTCTGTTGCCTGTCTGTTCATGTGTAGTGCATTTTGACTGGCCATTTCGTTGTCAGAAGATCCCGCCCACCCCCAACCCTCCATTTCCGTCAATCCGTTCCCTTCCAAAAAGTCCAGCCTCTTTATGGGAGCCAATGCGCTGTGTAGCTGTGCCCAGTTCAGTTTAGTTCATTTGAAAGATCCAAAAAGGCCACAGCAGGATCACCCAGCACAGATGTGATCCTGAAGTCTCTACCAGCTGCTGCTGCAGTGACAGCTACAGACTGGGTCGTTGACGGGTGGTGTCGTAGGAGCGCACGACCTGGGACTGAGACACCACGCCATGCTCCTCCTGTGAGAACGCATATCCATCTGTGGGAAGACAGTCAAAAAATGTACTTATACAGTCTGAATATAAATCATGAACATATTGACATATTTGGACATATTGGATGTTGGTGCCCTTTCATCGTTTACTCATCCTCATGTCATTCTTCACAAAAGAAGACCAAAAACCAAACCAACTGTCCCTTGTTGACTTTGTAAGGCAGTGGTTCTCAAACTGGGGGCCCTGGTCCCCTGGGGGGCCCCAAGATGGCTCCGGGGGCCACAGATTTTGTGGCATTTTATGAAATATAGAAATTTATCATGAATTGTATGAAAAATAAGACCACCAACCAAAAGAATTGATGTCCCTGCATTGTATAACGGAGTATGTTTTTGGTTTAATTAAAATTCTAAGTTTAAGATTATAAGTCTTTATTTGGGGGGCAGCAAAGCAATGCACGCTACACAAAGGGGGCCTTACAACAAAAAAGTTTGAGAACCACTGTTGTAAGGACACAAAACCACTGAGACATTTCTTAAAATGTCGAGTAGTTTACAGGTTTTGAATGACATGAGGGTCCACAAATGATGACAGAATGTTTGTTTTTGGGGTGAACATTCCCTGTAACTAACAAGACTCAAACAACCAGCTAGGTAATGATGCCGTGGCTGTGATAGTCCACCCGCAAGACCATCAGTACCAGCATGAACTAGCACTCAAGTTCATGATGGTTTAGTCAGAGCACAGGTCTCATATTCCATTAGATGCACAGATGTTAGTTTAAAAAGGGTGTGCGAATCTAGCACTTACGTGACACGGTCTGCTGCACAGAGTTCGAGCGTCCCACGCTGGAGGGCGTTTTCCTGAAGACCCGTGTGAGCAGGTGGGCACGCTCGTTCAGACTGGACAGATAAAGACAAACGGATTATCTCACCAGTCTTAGACAAGACAAACACGACTGACATACTAGAGGTCAAATCACATGCTGAGATATATTGACTAATATATTACACCACGATTTCTACGACACACAATACTGCTGCAGGGCTGTTTTGGCAGGGAGTAGACATACTAAATGATGTTCAGTCAAGTGGAACGCACATTTACACACACGCTTACAAAATTCGAAGAAACGGCTTCCCAAACCGCTCCTAAACAACTTTAAATGTAGTCTGTGATCCAAAAACATCACATCAAATATTTCAACAGCACTAAATCCTCAACCTTCCCGTTCTTGAAATAAAAAGCAATACAAAGAGTATTTAACAGCTCACTATACTTAAATTAATGTACCCAATAAAGAGGTCTCGGTACTAAATTAAATTTCAAAAAGAGATCCCATGGCATTTTGGGTCTAGTTTTGAAATTAGGAATCGTGCAAGCCTGACCCCAGCTTTGATAAACAGGTCCTATGATGTCTCCCTGTAAATCAGATAAAAGGAACCCCCTCATCCATAAAAGAGACAGTGATTCAAAAACCAGTCATTCTGGAGAATGGCCAAAGTTCTCAAGGTTACAGCTAAAACTCCACTGCGCTATGAAGGGGACGTCTACACTGTTATATTTGGGTAAGACGTGGCATTCATTTGGCTGTACTGTAAGAAATTCAGCAACGGTATATGAGATATGGCAGGACGTCGGCCAACGAAAACTATGTCTGCAAAACAGATGACCGGTGGATGATGAATGGATAAATAAAGATATAAAGGAATAGAATGATGCATAAACTCAATGATAATCTGAGCTCTTTTCCCCCAATGTTTCTGTGAACAATCCTCGAAATATAATCTGTGGTGCGGGACAGTTGCTTTAATTAATCTAAATGGCAACAACTAATGGTATAGGTTTGACTTAGACAGGAGGAAAACACATCGCCTCTGTCCGGAGGTCTCCTGAAGTTTGATTCTTCCCCACCTAACAATACTGAATTCACATTGATGCTTAATCATTCATCACCTTTTTTACACAACACCCATTTTTACAGCTGGATATTTACTGAAACAAATGAGGTTAAGTGCTCTGCTCTTGGGAAATAAAGGGGTAAACCCAAACAGGGCTTACAGCCAATATCCATCTGATTAGAAGTCCATTCTGTCAACTCCCTTGCCATAAATTAGTGGCCTAAAGACCACAAAACGCTCCAAGGTATTACAAAAACTGAATGAGGCTACACGTACCTCTGCCAAGTTCCTGTCTCATATAGGGCCTTACACCAAACTCAATATGCGATGTAATGTCCCGCAATATCTCTGGGCTAAAACCATTAGGACTAATTCCACTCAATCACTACATGCAGTCAGCCTCAAATCCACAAACACAGTATGAAAACAAACACATGCACAGGGAAATCTCAACTAGTTTTCAAGGAAACTACACACACCCAGTCCTTATAGCTACGCAAACCTGACCAGCTCATGGCCGCCTGACATCGCAAACATGAAAGTAGAAGGAGAAATAGGAAAAGGAAAGTCAAAAGAGATGATGGTGAATGAATGGGAGGTTCCAGGGAGGGAGGCAGGGGAACACAGATCACTCCACATCCCTAAGAGGGTCACATTCAGGCAGACTGGTTCTACCTGCGTGCATGCCTGCATCTGACTCTATAGCCAGTCTATGAATCCTCAGCTTTGGGCCTGTGGGCGTTCAGGCAGGGGTTAGAGAAACAAAATGCTGTCTCATTCTCGAACACACATCCACAAACTATAAGTCACAAACATGCAGGTATAAACAAATGATAAACTACATTTTGCCAAACAAAAGTAAAATGTGAGTTAAAACAAATGACGCATTTAGATAAAGAAAGACCAAATCTATCCAAATAATAATCACTATTGATATTTCTATTTGATAATAAAGGTAATGCATTCAGTTTCTTTATATGAATTATAAATAATATTAATCAATAATGAAACAACTTTTTTGCATTTCATGGATATAATCTGTCATAACGATGCTTAATTTGTGGCTAATCTGCAGTCCTGATGTTTGCATTTTTATAAATGACTGTGCTTTACTCGTGGGTTGCATTTTTAAAAATGAACACTTTGAGAGCGATTCATTTTGTAGTATTAATGAAGAAAACAAATGGTTTCACCATTATTTGTTTTATGTCACAGCGCATTTACGCACATACCTGCGGCCACTGGCGTCTCTGAGGACGGCTGCTCCTGGGTCCACGGCTCGAGCCTCCAGTTCCTGCACTTCCTCCAGGAGAGTCTTCTTCACTGTGCGTCGTCCTCTGCACACACGCAAAGCAAGACGGTGAGGAATGATCAGCTTGTTTATGTGACTGGCTAATATACAATTACAAATCACACTATATTTGCTCTGTAAATCCACTGACGTATGTGTGGTTACTTACGCGTTCCACACTACATCCTTGAGCAAACATGCTGTTGGCACCAGTATCAGGCCCAGCCAGAAGCTCCAGCACTGCATCACTCTAGCAGCCTAAAAGAACCGTAAACAGATTATCACTTTTAAATAAACGCTTCGCAAACTTTGAAGCGATCAATGAACCCTGGATATATCTCCTAACAGCAGCTGTCATGTGACTTGAGTCACATTTGACCTTAGCTAGATGGAGAGGGTGAATATCTATTAATCTAAGTCTATTGATAACTCATGTGCCCCAATTACAAGCGTTTCCAATGCCACCCCATAATAAGTCACTTATTATTATTAAGCTAGACCTCTCGCCGAGTCTGTTTTTTAAACATTATGGGCCCTATTGTACACCCGGCGCAAGGCGCAGCGCAAGTGTTTTTGCTAGTTTCCGCCCGACGCAGTTCTCATTTTCCCGTCCTGCGGCGCGTTGTTTAAATAGCAAATGCATTTGTGCTCATTTGTGCGCCCATGGCGTGTTGGTCTAAAAAAGAGGTGTGCTCAGGCGCATTGTTGGCGCGTTGCTATTTTGAGGAACTGAAAATAGACTGCGCCATAGACCAACTCAAACCTGGTCTAAAGTCTAAAGTCAATTGCGCCAAAAAAAAATTGGTTTAAAAAAAGAGCGCATTAGTAGAAAATGCTCCTCTGGGCGGGTCCACATATAACACGCTTTCACTTTACTTATTACACAGAGGGAAGCGCAGCAGCACACAAACATGCCAAATATAAAAAATAAATGAATTACAATGTAAAAGATGATTATTGTGGACATAAAGATAAAAATCCGGCTTGTCATGTAGATGATCTGCTCGCGCGCTTTAACCTCACGCACGAGATGCGTTTCCTCTCTAGAGAAGCGTCCAGTCTTTGCTCTTGCAACTTCCGCCGTGTAAGTAGCGAATCCGCCAACTGGCTCTTAAAGGGAATGAGAGATGAGACTCTGATTGGTTAACTGCACATTACGCCCCAAAAACACCCATTACTCATTAAGAGAATCGGGACGACCCGTTTAGACCATGCGCGCCGACTGTTTTCCCGTCGTTAATTTAGCAAAAGTGGATTCGGACACGCCCTGAGTGCACCTGCGTCGTGCGCTTTAAACCATGCGCTTAGATCGTGAAAATAGGGCCCTATGGGTTTCTCAATGGCCGATGATGATACTTTTGTTTACAGTATCTCTAAATAATTATTTAAACACTTATAAAGCCATAAGGCATTTATTTTAAGTACAAAACTTTTCAACAACAATGGATAGTGTTAAAAATATGAGAAACTTTATGGAACATGTTCAAAGTTAATGTGATAAACTGAACATGTGGGAGAAAGACTTGAGGAGAAATGACTAGTTTGTTAGAATTGTTTTTCCTGGAAAAACTTCTGTTAGTCTCACAGACTGAAGCAACTTCACGGTGTGCATTCATCTGATCCCACCGAGAGGAGATGGTTAGGAATCATCCACAGCTAATATCCCCAATGGAATCCGCTAGACTCCGAACACCATTAAGAGGCGTCCCCTTGCGACAGCTGCACATACACCCCCAGACCGCCAACCCTCCCAAATTCTCAGACAAGCAAAAATACGCACATTAATTTACAGCAATGGAAAAACATGCTTGTATGCTCGTTCCCAGTTCGGTCTACATGGAAAAATGGAGAGATTAAAAAACGAATATGGATGGACAAAGAGGAGTCAGGCAAGCCTACGCTGCAGGGAAAAGAGTGAGGGATCTTTCTTTCTCTCTCTCTCTCTCTGAGAGCAGCTGCGGTGATACTTGAGCACATTCCTGATTTCTGACACAAATCGAATTAATGGGCCGGAGGGTTCAGAGAGCTCCATCCCACCCCGCCTGCTCAACGCTCCCAGAGCACACACTTACACGTTAGCTCAGTGAAGGTCAGTCCAAAAGGATATTAGGCTCCGTTCAAAGATATCTTGTTTGTGTGTCCTTTGCAATGCCAAAATGCATTCTCGATAAGCTCAGTAAATATATTTTTTAAATAAAATAATAAATGTATATAAAGTGTAATAAATATAATAACTATATAAAAAGACTATATACATTTTGATTATAAGAATGATACACTTGATTCATACACATTTACCAAACTTACCACAATGCATTCTGGGATTGCATCTACTGTATATGATGAGATCTATGTTTATATCCCTGTGGGAACAGGGAAACAACTTTTGTAGAGTATTCTTCCCTAAAACACACAAACAGATGTCTTTACTGTTGCACAAACCAGCCCACCCGCTTAAGTCAACACTTCCAGGCTAGGCCATAAAAGCCTGTGGCTCGGGTGACTGTGGCAGGTGTAGGGAGACTACAAAATGGGACCATAAATCTGACACGGATCACCCAGAGAGCAAGTCGTCCAGGCGCCGAGCGGGCCGGCAGTCTAATGCAATAGTTGTGTGAGAAGGCATGAGAACGAGCAGGTGTGTGAGCGTATCTGGACTCACCTGGCCCAGCATATCTGGTGCTATAGGGATGGTTGGCCAGATAGCGGAATAAACGGTGAAAAACAGCATCCAGAGCACCATGCTGCCCCATACAGCCAGATGAGAAAACTGTAACGAGAAACAACTAGGTCATGGTCAGTTTCCAAACTGGTTACAGAGAACATTAAGTATATGAAAAGTCAATGTTATAGTCAAATTAATAATCGCACTAAAAAGCTTTGCAACCTCCCATGAAGTATTACAAATAGTGTAATCGAGAGAAAAGAGAGGCTCAAGTAACATAAATATGTACAGTATATATTTAAATATGTTGCAATACAAACTTGAAATAATGTAAAATATACTATATTATTAATGGCTACAAGTCAATATCTTTTAATATCATACCATCATTTTTTATCATGCTTCAAGGGAGCATGATAAAAGGGAGCAAACTTTGTAATATTTTGTATATGGCTTAGAAATTGAGTTAAGTTAGATTCATTATTTTGCTATTAAGAATTCATTTGAAATTCTTATTGAGAAAATGAATGGGAAAAATACTTCCACATCCAAGACCGTGGAAAAACTGGACATTGGTGTTGGACTTCACTGGCACACTGTATATAGACTTCTCAAACACATCTCTGTTTCTGTAATAGAAACCGTGTGAATTCCAAGGGGTCTCTCCTTCATCCTGGGGGCTGGAGTGCGGACAGCTGAACGGACGGGTGTGTCGACGTGCCCTCAACACACACCACGGCTGGTAAGAAATGTCCTGACATAGCACCAGTAAATATTCTCCATCTATCTAAAGCAAGGGCAATTCCCGATTATACTGTATATAACCTTTCTATAGAATCAGTCACGTTCAAAACATCATAAGCAAACTTAAGAATGTTCCATAATTTGATTTTCTTTCACTCTAGATATAACACATTTCTTGTAGTATATTCGACGCATTAGACGGGGCTTTCATAAGTGCTGCCGGAGTGGTTCATTGCTTTGAGTTCAGACGACAGGCTGTGTAGGGCGTGCGTGTGTGTGGTGTTTGTGTTGGAGGATGGTGACTAACTTACCCTTGTCCAAGCTGTGGTCTCCATGCCGGCTTTTAGACATACAGTTACCACTACATACTGTTATAGGAAGAGAGAGAGAGCGAGAGAGGTCATAAATAACAGTAATGATATGCACTCATCATCCTGGTAAAACGTTCTGTACAGTTTCACACACAAAACCAGATGAGGGCTTTCACATAGGCATAGACTTACTTTAGCCTCTAGCTTTAAAACACACACGGTTACACATTCACCCCTTAATGTAATCACTCGCACACAAACACACTTAAAAGCCTGTAAGGGAACAGAAATGAAATACCAGCAAAGACTTCACTCCCTATGGGACTCATTCATTAGTGTTTTAATGGATGGAGTCTGGCATCACTGCTAAAAACTGAAACATACTGTATTTAATAGTCTAGGTTATAAACACACACACAGCCTTATTTATATAATGGAACAAAGTCCAAAAACACACAGTTCTTTTGTGATCTGTTCCTTTTTTTGGCAAATGGGATGGGATACTTGACATTGGACATTTAAGGTACCGCCTGAAACAAACTTTACCGTAACCGTAACGCCAGAATAAACTTTTAACAATTTGAAGCACTATTATTTGAGAGTTTCTGAAGAATACATGATGGGTGCTTTCCCATGTTCTTGTTGGTTTCCAGGAGGTTGCTCACTGGCCCAAGTCAAACGAGCCCACCTTGAAGTTTCTATGATATTCAGGTCCCTAGGTATGTCTTGAGCCTCTCGTTCATTATAACTCAACGTTTGTGACAGTTTTATTGTCCACCAGGTGAAAATCAAGTACGTCTCGCTCCGTCTTGGAAAAGTAACATCATGCCTCATCGAGCCACATGTTTTGAGATATCACTCAAGTCTGTAGCTCAAACGGTGCGGGACAAGCTGAACACCAAGTTTAATACTTGGGGTTTGGAGTTTGTTTAAAACCTTAACCTCAAGTTTGACTAATAGTAACAGCTAACTGCTTTAGCAACCACCACTAATTAGACAAATCACAACCTTAAACAAAAGACTGCACTTTCAATCATTTCTGCTCGAAAATAGAAGAGACATTAACAAGTTTACTCTGTAAACACTGGCAGCTAGCAAACGGAATAAAAACACTAGCAAGGAAATGATGCGTGACCTCTTATTGGCAGTAAATGCTATGCCGTGATTGGCCGATGACTTACCGTGTAGACAATGTTCCCCACAAACAGGTAGTCGACACTGTTGCCGTTGTCAAAAGGAGTGTCTAAAGAAACAAAAAGGTTGACGAAAGATTCCCAGCCATTTACACATTGACACTTGAGTGCTCGCTATGTGTGCGTGAGTGTTTGTGTTCGTTACCGTGCTCCAAAACTTTGAGTGGAAACCAAAAGAGAATAATGGAGTGAATGAGTGCATTTATACAGTGACCCCAGAAGACCTAGAAAAAGAGAAATAGGGAATGAATGAGTGAGTGAGTGAAAAGAGAGAAAGCAGGGGATGAGCGAGTCGGTTAAGACAGTCTAATGCCAAGATACACACGGCCCACACAAACAGTTTCTTTTCAATTGCACAGCTAGTTCAGTGTCCGCTAGATCACCCCTGAAACACACAAACATAAACACCGATCCTCTGCTTGTAATGAATGACTTTCTTATTCCGGCCTCATGAATCTCATTATTATCTCTATGGTAACTGATTTAATATTGGACATCATGTGATGATCCAACAAGAACAAATATGATTTACAGTTTACAGCAAAACAAAACAAAACATCAAATGCCTTGAAAATCCAAGACTTATATTTATTAGTGTAAATGATTGACAAGGACATACAATTTAATTATGCAAGGTTTGGTTTTTAAATGAGTATTTGTCATGCTCTGAAAAGCCAATACATCACACAAACCATGTTTATTCTCAATACAAGTGAACACATACTTAATGTTGCCTGTGTCACAATTGTTATCTTTTTGTTTTGTATAGTCTTTAAATAAGCATGTACGTCTATTATTGTATATTAATGTATAAGTGCACCTTTGTGTTAAAACCCTCTGCGTTTTGTGTGATACGGTAGAGCTGAGGGAATCGCAGCATGTTCTGTTGACTGCACGGCCGGTCAAATATTCCCAGTGTGAAAGGTGGCAATGCCGTAAAGATCTAAAACACACAAAAACACAATTACTGTGAACATAAAAGTACTGTAGCCTATATCATATACATCATCCAAAATCTAATGATCTGCTTATCTGTCTTTTGGTTGCTTTGCTTTGGATAAACGTGTTTGTTAAACAAATAAATGTATATTTTATAGACAGCTGACTTCTAAGTGATGAGCATCTTCTTAACCAAAACAAATTATTCTGCTTTTGATTCTAATAGATTCGGTTACAGCGAAAGCTATGCTTCAGTTGGGATAAAATACATATTACACAAAAAAAATGGGTAAAACAGTCCATTTTTATTTGACAAGTTTTAATGATAATATATTGAGTTCAATATTAATTATTTTATAAATATTTAAACTTTAATATTGG
The DNA here is from genome assembly GCF_024868665.1 of Triplophysa rosa. Classification (NCBI taxonomy): domain Eukaryota; kingdom Metazoa; phylum Chordata; class Actinopteri; order Cypriniformes; family Nemacheilidae; genus Triplophysa; species Triplophysa rosa. The sequence goes on along the minus strand of NC_079912.1, from coordinate 18,937,846 downwards.
CATTTATCTGCCTTATGGATAAATTCATTCACTCACTCAGTTTGCCAAAATGCATTCTGGGATTGGCTTAGTGAGGTATACAGCAGAGGTCGCGTTAACCGAAAATTCTCGGTCATTGACCAAAAAAATTGACAAAAAAATCTGAAGGCCGTCCGTCATTTTGACGGATTGCAATAAGGGCAATGTGTAACTCCCCGTTTTGTTATTTCCCTTCATTAGAGCGTGATCGTACACAGCAAAACCGCCAGTGTTAAAAAGGGTCAAATTAACTCTCACAGTGTATATACAGTATAATCCACACTCTAAATGTGGATTATCTATACACTGTGAGTGTTAATTTGACTTTTTTTAACACTGGTTCAACCCCTGCCCTGAATACGAGCGCGAAGGGACGTGTGTTTCCCATTCATTAACTTACATACAATGCCGGGTCCGTTTTGGAAAACGTGCGCGCGGTCAGCGGAGACTTGCGGTGCAGATGCATCGGTCACAGACTCCCGCGTCGTGTGCACGCATACACACAAAGGCGCGCAGTGGGTGCAGTGTTTACAGAGTTTTTTCCTTCAGAAAAGCGACGAGCCTCTTTTTGGATAAACCTTAACTTCCAGTGAGTGGAACAAATTTCTCTCTTGGCGTCTTCTTTGTTCAGCGAGCGGCAGAAGCAGCACATTCATGACCAAACCGCAGTTTACTTGTGAGTGAGTGAGTACAAAACACCATTTACAAGCACCTGTCATTGTTACTGACTAGACATATGGACATAAACATTTGTCTGTAATGATTATTTTATGTCTGAAAACAGAAACATTGATGACCGCATGATGAAGTCACGAACAGGCTAATTACCATGTCACGCCACCTTGCGCCACAGTGACGGGTAATAATAGATTATGACAGATTTTTTACGAGCCTGTCCATAAAAGGTCTAGCGCAACATACTCTGGTATACAGTATGTAATGCTGCTGCTGTGGAATTTCGCTTAGAAAAGTCATAGTGTCACAGGCAAGTCTATTATATTATAAAATGCTATCAGACAAAAAGAAAAGAATTTATGAACAGAATAATGTTTAAAACCAAGAAAGAGCTAGAAATGCTCACCACATTGTACAGTCCAATGCACCACCGCTCAAACAGGATCTGTCCGGAGAAACCATTTACAAATGCAAACCAAAGCTGTGGACAAGAAAGATAAATGTGGTTAAAATATGAACATGAAAATCAAACCACAGCATGATAATGACAGGAGAAAACAAAACACGAAACTTTTAAGAGGAAACTTTTAATGGAACTTTTGCACATCAAAAACCAAGACACACGCTGATAAACATATACACTTGCTTGTCCATCCACCGCAATGTCTCTGCTAGAGAAACAAAGACAGTCTGTGAACTCTGACCTTTAAATCTCCTCTTTGCTGGAAGCTAATCCCGAGTAAGACCCCAAACCCCCCCGGCACATGAACAGATGTGCACATACGACAATTCCAAACATTCCAAAGATAAAACAATAGGTCAGAGTACACTTTACTCCGATCTTTACATGATACACAAATTCATGAACACATACTGTATCTACTCCAACACACACATACAGCAATATGGCTGTGTCTACACCTGCTGCCATTTTAAAGGGTGGGGGTGGCACAGCTGACAAATGCTCCAGTGGACAGATCGGTGACCCTGTCACTAAAGCTCACACTCTACCCAGAACACACACCTCTAGGATGACCGTGTATCTGGTACGCATTTTTGAGCTGGATGGTCCCAGCCACTATAGATAGGGGTCAGCGGCTCTTTGTCTGTGCTCTGGAGTGTGTGTGTGTGTGTGTGTGTGTGTGTGTGTGCGTCTGTGCGATGGAAAGCAGGCACTGAAGGGGGCATCTCATTTATCACTGTCAAACACTTCCACAAACAGCTGCAAGCGGTCTACTTAATGTACGCAAGTCTGTGTCCGTGTGAGAGAACGCAAACAGAAAAGTGAAAAAGAATTTGTGCATGTTCATGTTCATGTCAGTGAACGAGAGATGTGTATATACTGTATGTGTGAGAGAGAGTATGAACCTGACTATTAACTGAACTTATACCATGTTCAACACACGCCAACAAGCAAAATTACGTTGTTTAAAGGAATAGTTTGCCCCGAAATGACTTATTATTATTTACTTATGATGACATTCCAAACCTGCATGACTTTACTTTTTGTGCAAGATAAAGAATAAAGCAGTTTAGCAGAATGTTCACAACTTAATAAATGTACATTGAAGTTCAAATTTGAATGTAGGTGAATGTGGATGACTCTGTCAAGCTCCACAAAGCATATTTTTTTATATATAGGTGAGTCCAAGTTTTAGCATTTTGAATAATTTAAGACAAATTGAAAAAGAAAGGGCATTATTTCTCGGTCATTAATCAAATTAACATGAAATCAAATGAATTATTATGATTAATATTAACATGTTTGAACAAAATATTTCTCATGCTAGAATGTGACATTACAATAACATTAAACAAACATTGTATTCAATAAGAAAAATGCACAATAGAAGAATTTTCACTGGTAGTCATTTAAGGTATTCGACAGCGTCTGTTCCCCTTCATTTCCATTTTACGGAAGACGACAACAACACAAACATCCTTCCTAACATCTCTTTTCGCATTACACGGAAGAAAGAAAGCCGTACGGGTTTGGATACTACATGAGGGTAGAGTAAATAATGACCTTCTTTTCATTTTTGGGTGAACTGTTCCTTTTAAAGGCTCACACACTTGGCGGCAATTCAGGTACACACCTCTATGATGTACAGAACCACGTTCTTGTAGAAACAGTACAGGATACATTTGGTAACACGGTTGTAACTCCAGGCCCCGTGAACCAATAACAGCTTCTCCAGGTAGGAAAACTAAAAGAGAGAGAGAGAGAAACGAAGGTTGAGAGGAGAATTAGTTTGCCGCAGGAACACATGTGAACCATTACAGCAGGAGCAGCTACCCGGATACAAGAACGCTGTGGGCAGAAGACTGCTGTGTGCTTTGTGTTGTGGTAGTCTAATTATGTTTTTAAAGATGAGATGCGTGTGTGTGTGTGAGCCACAGAATAATGAAGTACATCAGCTGGTTTGTGTGTATCAGACCTGAGCTATAGAGTAGTCCGATGAGTTGGTAGCTTGCATGCCCTCGTTCCCACTGATGCCCACGCCAACATGTGCCGTCTGAATCATGCCCACATCGTTGGCTCCATCTCCTATAGCCAGCGTGATGGCCTTCACGTGCTTCTTCACCATGTCCACTATCTCTGACTTTTGTAGTGGAGACACCCTGAAATCACAACATGGGATGTGTTTACTTATTTAGTGTATACCGTATATCAGGAAGCCATCAGACTTGTTGATCTCGGAGTATGTGAGTGACAGGGAGCGGAATTGCATTATATTGCCGGGAAAAAGGAATGTTTGGAAAGTCAGGGAGTCTGTGTTCTCGCTCCAAGATCACGCTGATATTGTTCATGAGCATAACACATGTTTACTACCCATAATGCAACTGCGTGTCCACAAGAATTCACCATGTAAACACTTGGTTTTTATAGACTATTTAAAGCTTATTTATTGGCTAACATTTGGGCAATGAAACTTTTCTCAAGGTACCATTTATAGCATTAACAGTAAGAAAGAATGATTTGTTAAATATTATTAGAAAAAAATAATTGTGTGTTCAGAGTAAATTAGGGTGAACATGTTGAGAAAGTCTCTAACATCTGAGTAATGTCCCTTTTGGATAGGCCTATATGTTAGTGTAACAGGTTATCTGTAAGTCATGAGCTTGGACTTTATTTGTATTTATATAATTATCTTTCAGGTTAAAAAAAAACATTGTGTGCATTGCGATTTTCCACAGAGAAAATTTGGTTTTGGATCAATTTGATGAGAAATGTTGAATTCATATTCTTTGGTTGCACTTTACAATAAGGTTGTATTTGTTAACATTAGTCAATGCCTTAGTTAACGTGGGGTTTGTTAATATAGTTTGTCAGCATTTATTGGTGTTAATGGCAATGCAGTTGTTCCACTGTGCATCAACTAATGTAAACTAACATAATATTTAACTAATGTAATGTAAATTAACATGAACTAACATGAATAAATCTTATAGAAGAATTTCTCATTGTTAGTTTATGTTAGCTAATGCATTAACTAATGTTAACAAATGCAACCTTACTGTAAAGTGTTACCAAATCTTCAGTAATATTCACTTTTCATTGCAGATTGAGCTTAGTTTGTGACATTGTTGAGAACTTTTCTGAACCTCTGATACAGACGTTTGTGAGATTTATGGGTCTTTCTTTCAGGAAATATCTGAGACACAGGAGCCCTGAGCAGAAGTTTCCAGCTGTCTATTTAATCTCCCTGATGTCTAGGAGAAATCATTGAGATATTAACCTGTAACTTTTGCGTTCACAAGACAACCATCTTGTCCAAGGGATTGTGGAAAAGATGCATAGCTTGAAAATGATAACTTCTTTGACCTTTTCGGACATTTTTAAATATATATCCAGGTTAACCGTGAGTAATCTCTGAATATGAAGAGTACAGACAGTGTGCGCACTGGGGTTTGGATGAAATATAATCTACCTAAACTGACGAAAACAAACATCTTCCTTTTAAATCAAAGAACTGTAATAACGAAAACCAATAAACTTCTATGACAGGTGGGATATAATTTGAGTTTCCAGGAAAATTAATAAAAGATTCACATTAATTCATTTAACAGACATTTTGATCCAAAGCTACAACGCATGCCGTTCATCTCAGAAAGACAGTAACATTAGAAGTACTGCAATACAAAGTTTCAAATTTGGCCAGAAGAGCACAATCTAGTACAGAGATGAATGATCTTCTAAATGGTGCAGGCATGGTATAGTCATAAAAATCGAAACTCTACAGCGAAAAGACAAATCCTCCACAAACCACTTTCTCTTGTCATCATGTTGATAGATTCCACCCTTTTCCCGCTCTATCCCTACACAATCACGGCGGGTGTAGGGGGATTGCTAAAGCAGCAGGCGGATGAAAGGCAGGCTAATGTTCTTCATGGTGGAATTGAGCAGAAAATAAGAAGGTTAAAGTAGCTCTTTAAACAAACAGAGTGTGAACTCAGGAAACCACGCACGGAGCTTTCTCTCTAACACACACAAACACGGCGAGGAGTTCTGGGACAGTGTGGGGGGTGCTGGAGAGGGAGGAGAGGTTGCTTTAGCAGGTTTGTATGGCCTTGGAGACCAAAGTCCGGATATGGACTTCATGCAACAGCAAGTCAATTACTCCCCTCTCTGACACCACAGATGGAAACACGCTTTATCGCTGAATCAAAACTGCGTAACGTGCCACTTATATTCAGATTATAAACATTCACAGTACTCAACAATACTGTGTGAATGACTGTATTGTCTACCTGTGTGTGTGTGTGTGTGTGTGTGTGTGTGTGTGTGTGTGTGTGTGCGTGTGTGTGTGTGTGTGTGTATAATGACAGTGAGTCATTAGTTTGACATTTGCACAGAGAGCAGTATATTACATTACCTCTCCACAGCCCCTCTGTTCTGGGAGCCAAGCTTTTATTTTCAACAGTTATTAAGTCACCCAGGGCAAGACACAACCTTTACGTACACACATACAGACACACGCAGTAAAATCGCTCTTTTTAGAAATAAAGGGGAATTTTTTTGTTTACACATACACATGTTTGCTGCCTGCCAGAACACCCACAGTAAAGAAAAGCAAGCGGCAAATAGATTAAGATGGAGTGCAAATCAAAATTTTAGTTCGAGTCTCCTGCTTCTCAGCTTTTTCTTTTATTCGGAGAAAAAATATACCCTAAAAACCGGACCCCAGTAATCTCACATGCCTCAATAATGTTTTTCCTGAGCAATCAAAAATCATATATTTTGATATGAGCCATAAACCTTCTTTCATCATTTAACATGAGAGATATGCCAATATTGTGCTTTATCATTAAAGTCCCCATGAAATCAAAAGTAAAGTTATTTGGCTTTTAGTAAAAATATGGTATCCTTAAGGATCTATATAAACGAGTGTCATTCAAAACATTAACAAAATTCAAGATGTAAGTACTCAATACTTACAGTCTCTTACTTGATTTACTTCAATGCATTAAATAAATCTGCAGGTTTCAAGGCACTTTAGTGGATCTTTAAACTTTATATGTAGCAAATAGGGATGGGCAGGATGACCAAAATTAGTTTCACGGTATAATATATTTTATTTTAGGGTTACATATAAATCTCCTGTATGGAATTTGGTTGTGGGTCCACTTGATTTGCGTTTTTAACATAGAGGGATGCTGCTAGTGAGTTGACCATGCCCACTTATATTGTGCATTCACGAAATCATAAGTTACAAAAATAGGTGTGCGTGTATATACCTGCAGCAGATGACGGCTTTGCATGACAGAGCGAGGTCGAGAAAGGCCTGACGAACTTCAAAAGAGAGGGCGTATTTGAGCGTCTGTCCGTCTATGATGAGTGCCAACTCGTTCTCCTTCCTCAGAGAGTCACCCAGCGAGGAACAGTGAGCTGTTAGTGTGGCCCTGGTTGCCTGGATACAAGAAAACAACCCGATTTATAACCACTCATGCTAAAAAAAATGCTATACATGTTTACATGTGTATTTGTTCAACTTAGTTTCTTTAACTCATCCCAATCCCTTCATGAGAAAGCATGTCGTCAGCACACATTTTTCGTACTTTTATTTCACCAACACCAACAAACTTCTCACGCAAGGATCACACACACATATCAGGGCAAGACTGTCCTGCCAAAGGAAGTTGAAGGGGATGTTTTAAGTGGGGCTGTTAGCACCACAATCTCTCTCTCTGACACACACACACACACCTGTTACACATCATCCTGTCACATGAGACACTCTAAGCCCTTAAAGGACTCGAAAGCATCAACTGTTGGCCAACAAGAACTTTATATGGGAAGAGAGAGAGAGAGCAAGAGAACATGAGAGAAACCCATTTATACAGGTTTGAAACAACCTGAGGGTGAGTAAACGATGACAGAATTTTCATTTTTGGATGAACTATCTCTTTAAGGTCTGTTGTAATAAGCGTGTGATTTCAGTACACAAAAAGTCTATGGTATGTTTTCACATACTGTAGATAAGCAGATAAACCTGTACGTGTGTGCGTATGCGTGAATGCACGAGCATGCATGAGACAGAAGGACATGCAGAGATAAAACGACAACGTGAAATACGTGCGTGTGTGTTTATTGAATCGTGGTTCCAGGCAGTTTTTGATTGAGATCTTGATAATGGGAAGAGAATCACTAATAGAGAAAACAAACATCCTTCGTTCTTTAATAAGAACCATGTGGACGACACAGCACGCAACAAGGCGAGGCCACACACACACACACACACACATGCGCGCGCGCGCGAACAGCCGCAGATGTTGAAGTCAGCGTTTATGTATCAGACAGGATAAATTCACTTTCGATATATCAATATCTTGATTTAAATCTGTGTGATAATAAATCTGTATAAACAAACTGAGCTGAGATCAGCCAACAGCATAGCTGAGTAACTAGAGCTCATCTCCTCTCTTCAGCTCATCCGGACACGTTTTGTGTGTGTGTTTATCTTTTCATTTAGGGATTCCTGTTTGCCTTTCACCTTTCACGGGAAAACAAGAGGGAAAGAAAAACAAATGCAATGAAAGAAATAAGAGTGATCATTTATTGACAGTGCGTTTGTGTGTGTGTATACGCAGACCTTTAAAAACTGCTACTGGTAATTTATTACCAACTACATTTCCCAGCTAACTTTCAGTTTATTATCAAAGACAGCTCTCTCCACCTCTCTCTCTCTGTTAAACACTTGCAGCTGGTTTTATTTAGTATTAACTTATGAACTTCAGACAGGAAGTGTCAATCTGTTTCTCTCCACGGTGTGACTTTATTAAACTTTCTCCGGGACGGACAGAACTGTCTTAATGTGTTTATTTAACAATTAAATGACCACAGTAATGGTTTCTTAAATGATTGTGTATTTGTGTGCGTGTGGCTTTGTGTGTGTGTGTCAGCAATTAGCTTCACGGCGCAGTAAACATCCTGAGGATTCAACACAGAAGTGCTAATAAGCTGAAAGACTGCCGGTCAAATGTCGTGCCGTGTCCATGGACATCGGCAAGTGTCACCGCAGTTTAATCTGCCGGTCAAGCACAGACACGGTTCACTTCACATTAAAGCAAACTGAAGCCATTAGTTTCATTGACCATAGGCTTGCCAATACTTCAGGAATGCAATTTATTTTTATAAAAGGAAATATACAAAACTGTGTTTATGAGAAACTATAACTAAACATGCATCTGTCTGTGCTGAGCTATTGAAATTGTAGTATTGTATTTTATTTAATGCCAGTCACCAGTTTTGAAGGATACTTAATAGCGTAAAATGGACTTGTGTTTTTATTTATAACTCGCTTGCAAAGTCTTCATAATTGAAATTGTGTCCTCTGTGCTGTCTTTGAGATGTCTGGTAATGGTAACAAATAGCTATCTTTAGGCATTATAAACCTCCTTGGTCAGAGGTTAAAACTATTTACTTACCAATCTTGGAACGTGATGGAACATGTATACTTTGGAGAACTGAGATGCAATGCACTACCATGGCGTAAAATTGTTTCATAACTCTTGCTGCATATTTTTGGTGTTTGCATGCAAGTTTCTCAGCCTGTTTTAAAAACAGAATAAAATCTGGTGAGAAATATCACAAACTGCTTCTCTATTGTGATATGAGACTCTTACAGTATCTCACATACTATTCATACTATAATACAGATTTCTCAGAGCCCCCCAGTTCCTGGTAATGTTAAAGGAGCAATGTGGAGCTTTTAGGGGCATGTAGTGGTAAGCTTGTGAATTGCAACCAACAGCTCACTCCACCTCTCACCCCTCCCTTTCGAAGCACTACGGCGGCTGACACAGAACTAAGATGTCGTCACGTTGTCCCATTGGTTCATCATACAAAAAATTTCAGTGTTGAGAATCCAGTGTTGATGAGATTTTAAATGATATTTGATTGACAGAAAGGAAGGAGTGGACACTTGGTGATGCCCAGATGACACCCAAGTTTAATTGTTACTTCATAATTGCTATTGCAAACGCTGAACAGGAAATCGTGAATAAGAACTCTCAGAATTCTCCTAGTTTGGATGTACATTTTCATGTGTCACTCCCAGTAAGATATCAGTACTGAATGTATTTCACGATCCAAGCTAAATGTTATTTTCCGTACATGTTTAAGCTGGGAACTGAATAAAGTGCATGTTCTCACAAACAAGCACATATACAAAATACTACACACACAAACACATCCACACTGCGGCTTTGTTGTGTTCTCAGGTTCCTGCGAAAGGGATCTTATCACATTTATACTTCGAGTAGAGTAGAGGAGAATAGCCCCTTTGGTGTGACATATCACAGATCACATTCTCCATTCATACAGAAATCACACACGCAGTAAAGGGCTCGGCATAGTCCAGGCGAACTGCGCTTTCGTTCTGCGTTTGGGGGTAAAACGAAGCTCGAAAACTTTGAGAGACGGTATAGTGTTTTTGAACAATCCAACACCCCTTTGTTTCTGGAGGCGGGGTTTACATGACGTATGCAAATAAAATGACGCGTTATTTCCCACAGACCAGGCGGCGCTACATAACACACCCACTTATTACGTAATGGCCATGGACCAATGGTGGCTCGAGGGTGTTTACCGGCCAACTTTCCCGGAGAGTTCTGTTTGGTTTGCTGCGGCGAACTAGTGAAACGAATTGTCGTTTGGACCAGACTTGGTTCGAAATCAGGTCACAGACGGTCGTTTTTCCATTTCGAATGTAGTATTCCGAGCCCTTAAGGGAGACATTAAAGGCAGGGTAGGCGATTCTTTCCAGAATGTTTTTTTCCAATTACTGCATTTTGTCCAAATACAATGATGTCCCACTTGTCTATCACACTATTTGTGCGCTTCATGCGCTCTGCTTAGTGCTCACACAGGCAATCTTCCTTCATCATCGCCTTCATGTGTTTTAGAGGAGGCGTGGCTTAAGAGAGCACCCTGAAGGTGGAATCTTATGCCCAATGCTAGCTCGCTATATCGTCAGCCACTCCGAAATCGCCTACCTTTCTTTAAAGCCGACTGCAGTGACATGACGGTTCAACCTGATCTATTCTATGGCAATGATGTGTTATAAAGTAGTATCAGCTCTCTCAGACACATATGATCGTGGCTTATATTCTGTATTATTAATAGGATAGCTCCAGCCCTGCATGCTTATTGGTCAATATATTGGTTGCTAAACTACACATTATAATAGTTTTAGGTTGAATGTTCATCTGTTCATCCAGCTACTCATAGAGGCCAACCATTAACCTCAGTGTAATGGTAGAGACCATCTCTAGTCATCTCTAGTGTACTTATATTGAACGCATAAACTGTTAGTCACTTGTATCTTAACTTTTAAAAGACTAAGGTTTTAAAAGAATTTAGTCCATCATGCAAGCAATGCACTAAGTGCTATAAACAAACACAAGCATACCTTAAAGTTCATCACTGTAGGTCGTCTCGCACATGCTATGAACTGTAAAAATGGGCGGTGTATTGTACTTGCGTAACATAAGCGAAAACAGGAAGAGAAGTTCTGTGCTGGTGTGTATGATTAATGGCGAGATAGTGAGATTGTTTGTTTAAGTCGTGTAATGCAGGCAGTGTGACAGAAAAGGGGACCGCTGCTGAGATTGATGGTACATGGAACTGAGCCTATCAGACCGATCAGAAACCTCAGAGTGTGTGTGTCTGGGAAAGTATGAGAGAATATATGTGGACCATTGAAGGAGCGAGAGAAAGAAATTTGAACGTTTGGCCTAGAACAAGTTTGCATGTATTACAAGGACACCAGCTGTCTGAATGAGATTGTGTGTGTGTGTGTGTGTGTGTGTGTGTGTGTGTGTGTGTGTGTGTGTGTGTGTGTGTGTGTGTGTGTGTGTGTGTGTGTGTGTGTTTGTCATAGCAGAGTGACAGATGGAACTTGTCACAGGATTTGAGTCAAAAGCCATCGTGTTTACCCAGGAGGCTTTGCTGGCAGAATTTGTTTTGACGAGATGAAGCGCCAAAAGGAGATCATGTTACTCCTCACTCAACGCACACACACATGCTTTCCAACGCACACTCTCTTCCTGTAAATTTGGGAGCTGTTGACAGACAGAGGTGTTGTACGACAGGAGCGAAAATCAACCAATCACACGGTCAACATGTTGATGAGTCACAATGATGTACTTATTTGTGGTTTGAGAGAGAGAGAGAGTGGTGGAAATCATGAAGGACGACTGTGATATGTTGGGTCTCTCCTACACGAAACAGCAGCTGTCACACACACACACACACACTCCCTTTGCATCTTCAACACAATAACGCATCGCACAAAATTATGACACTACGCTCACCCCAGTTGCGTCTGAGGTATCCTGGGTTATTTAAAGTGCACGGTAAGATAAGAGAATTCTTTTAGAGTTGAACAGTGCCGCCCATCTCTTTAAAACGTCAATCTTTGCCAATCTTTTAACTAACTGTAAAACGTGCAAATAAAAAGCCATTTAACATTCTTTAAATAACCACAATGTGGAAGGACAATTGGAGTACTATTGATTTTCTTTAACGGGCTGCGATTTACAGTAACAGAACACTTTAATTGATTTATGATTAAACATTTCAAATGATTTTTTGTACATGTATGTTGGGACTCATATTGAGATCAAGGTATTTATACTGATACATAAATCAATTTGTGCTGTCAAATCCATTACTCGTGACTGATTCCAAAATCAATGATTGTGTTTATATATGCGTGTTTATTATTTATATAATATGCGTGTGTGTGGTGTGTATTTTTATAATGCATTGCACACACATACATGTGTATATATAACAAATATTTACATACTGTATATATTTATACATTGTCAATTATATTTAAATATACATTACTTATATTTCTTAAATATATGTGTTTGTGTATTTATATATACACACATAAATATTCATACCACACACACATATTATATAAACACAATTTTTTGTATCGAATATTCGATTTGATAGCACAAAAATAAATTAATAAAAATTTGGTTTCATTTGCTCAGCCAAACATTCACAGGCCAATCACAAGCTTTTGGGTTGATGTCACAGACTATCTAGCAGAACCACGGTGCCTCATAATACAATGTTTTATTGATAATTTGTGTCCTTAAAATGTTTGTTCTGCAGTTCTATTATGTCTATTATATTGAACTATATTTCTAAGACAGCTGTATTATTGCTACATCAAGTACTGTCTCTTTAAACGCCCTAGATCTCGACGTCTAAACATATTGATTTAATTTAGCAAACAGAAGAACTGAAAACAACGCGAGCCAAAATTTCCAAACGGCATTTTAAAAGCATTATCATGTTTCATTATAAACAAAGGAAGCGTCTGGAAAAAGACGAATAATCTTAAATCTCGTTTCTTCCCAGAAGATTTCAGTCTCTGTGAGTGTATGTGTGATGCTGTGCCGTCTGCTGGATTATTCTTGAGAGATCTACAAGCTTCCGAGTATGACGATCTCTCCCTGAAAGTAATTAACCTTCCGGGTTAACTTTGTGTGCGTGTAAACTGAAGCGAGAAAGATGATCCACCGCAACTATGTGAAAGTGTGAGAGATGCGTGTATGTGCTGGTTAATATACTCCGTCTTCATATTAGAAATATTCATATTGCCATTGTAGTTAACAACATCTGGACTTTACAGGTCTGTATCGAATGGCGTCAAAAAGTTAAAATATTGCAATATAGTGTTACAGCCTATTGTACGTGTGTGTTTTTCATGCTCCTCTTCTGCTTTGAAGTCCTAACGTGTGTCTTCTGCTGTATGTGTGTGTCTATATGATCCATAACCACTTTCATCATGTTCTCAATGATGACACCAGACACTTTAATTACCTTCACCTGCACATGAACAAAGACACACACTTTTCTCACCTGACCCCACCCAACGTCCCCTAGAAACACACACACACACACACACATCAATCTGCACAATATATACTCACATCCAGGGAATCTTCGTTGACGATGATGAGCGACATGCCATGTGAGATCAGCCTACAGGAGTAACCTGAGACGCATAAAGAGAGTTACAGTAGAAGCGTTACACAAAGCCACACATACACGCCCCAACAACAACTTAACCTCTTTGTAGATCTGTCATTACCCACTAATCCCTGTCTGCTGGGTCTGCGCTGCTGGCCACGGCTTTATCTCAACTCCCACCTACTTTATTTCGAGCTGTCTGTCTGTAGCGCCCGCCTGACTGCCTATCCGTATGTCCTTCCGATCAGTGGCTGTTTGATTTTGTGTTTGTCTTACTGTACTTTCTGGTCAGGTCTGCTTCAAAAGTACTGTGGGTTGTTTTCTAATGCTACAATAAAAAGTATGTAGTTTAAGGAAACACTTATGATTAAGTGCAACCAATGCAGAAATGTAAATGTAGTAAGTCTGAGAAATCACAACTACTGGAGCAGAAATAACACGCTTTAATATATTTATGCATGTTTGCATAAGTTTATATGCACACACACACACAAACACACATACATACCAATGTTAATAGCAGTCTCCTGCTTGTCTCCGGTCAAGACCCAGATCTTGATGTCGGCTCTCATGAGTGTTGCTATGGTTTCTGGAACTCCTGCTTGCAGACGGTCTTCTATAGCAGTGGCCCCCAGCAACAGCAGGTTCTGAGTGTAAAATGAGACATTTTTAACAAAACACATTTCAAATCACACATGATGGTCAATTTTTAAGATTTTTTAAGTGTTTTCTTGTAGTCTGAACAACAATAAAAAATGTTTGCATTTGCACATTTAAAGTCTGAAAGGGATCGTTCACTCGAAAATAAAACTCTGTCATCATTTATTCACCCTCATGTCGTTCGAAATCTTTTTCCTATAGAACACAAAAGATGATATTTCGAGATATGCGTGCGGTTTTGTGTCCAAACAATGGAAGTCAATGGGGGCCAGTGGTCTTTGGTTACCAACATTCTTCAAAATTTCAAATCTGCAAAACAAGTCATACAGGTTTAGAATAATATGAGGGTGAGTAATTGATGAAAGAATTTTCATGATTAGGTAAACTATCCCTTGAACTTTTGATATTTAAGTAGCTGTAGTCAAGCAACAGCACACCTTCCTTGGATATGTTCTGCACCTCTTAACAAGATCACTTTTCATCCAGTATGTATAGTAAAATGGTTTTTACACTTCTAAAGTCAGGGAACAGAAGCGGTGACGCTTGCTTTAGCACGGTCCATTAAAAACATAAAAGCATACAGATCGATTCAGTGACTACACACAGATAAAGTGACAACCTGAAACCTTAACCATCTTTCACACATACTTTCTTCTGTGTCACATCTCACTTCCCCACCCTCTCCGATCATTTCCCACACCCCCAGTGTGAGCATGTGCACGCGGGGAAATATTTCGGGAGTTTTGGACTATTTCTGTGTGTGTGTGGAGGAGGTAACACAACAGTGTTGTTGACTCTGGTTTTATGAGGCTCTTGGCAGACCGGTGAAGGTAATTATCTTCGCTGTGGTGTACCAACCCCTCCTCAGACTACTTATCTGGGCCAGAGCCCTGAAACACACACATATAATGCAGGATGAGTGGCCTGATGTGCAGTAATGCTACAGTGCCCCCTTTTGTGCAGTCAGAGCATTGCAGCTGGAGCCATTGGGAATAAAGCCATGAAGCCAATGGACATTAGACATCATGCACTCATGTCAAAATCATCCGTTTCGGTCTCACGGTTGGCTTTACTTTAGATCCGAGCTGTCTGTTTTCAGATCTAAACCGCATGTTAACGAAAATAAGTGCTTAATGGCCAGAATAATGAAATGTGGACTATTTTGTCTCGACTTCTGCGGTCTAAAGTGCTTTTTAAACCATCCCTATCCGACCCTTGAACAAATAAAATACTATTCTCTTGACGTATATCAAGTACCTTTTCTATGAGTTCATAGCAGTCCTCCAGTTTCTGAGCTCTGTCCTTTATCACCGTGCTAACACTATTATACTCCTTCAGCCATTCCTGGTACGCTGCCTCCTCCAGGTCCACATACGCAAAACAGAGAGTCCGCAACCCTGCACGAAACAAAACAAGAGTTCAAACAGGACGTGGATAGGTAAAATACAGCCAAGCCAACCATTTTGAAGAACTTTACCTTCCGTAGCAAACTGCTCCAGGTGGACTACGGTTAGGTCCTTATACTGCGACGCCTCATTCAGACGCTCGAAGATTACATTATCCTATAATGCAGACATGACATCCTTTAAATTGTGCAAAGAAAACACTGGCATGTAGGGCTGTCACAATTTCAGACTTTTACTGCACGATTATTGTTGCCAAAAGAATTCACAATAAGAATATTATTGCAATATCTATTGATTTATAAATACATTATATACAATATATAACGTACGTTTATTTTAGCTAATAACCAAAATATGGGAGGCAGAGAAAGAGTTTGTAACCATTGTGGCTCTTGAAGCAATTTTTTCAAAGGGTGCTAGATCATTTATGATATTATCAAAGTAGTGGTATTATCATGATATTGTGTGAACGATGATCATGGCTTTTACTATCACTGTTATTTCCCTGTCAATACTACTATAGTGTGACAGTCCTACTGCCATGTGAACATGTATATTCTATATGTGTATTTTTATATGCACATTATATAAAACAGGGTTTTTTAAACTGGGGTCCGGGGACCCCCAGGGGGCCTCCAGATGATTCTAGGGGGTCCCCAGAAAATCTCAGAGAACAAAGAAAAAGTGTTCACATTTAAGTGTTTATGTCTTCTGTCTTGCTACATGCATACTCTCTAAAATGTTTTTTTATTACTTTTAAAGTGAGTGTTTCTCACTATAATACCCACTCACTGGGCTTTGTGAAGTAGTCTTTACAAAGATGTAATAAAAAATACAAATCAATTTGAATTGAAACATTTTCTGTTCAGATGTATACATAAATATGTATTTTAGGAAGGGGGTCCTCGCTAAAGAATCATCATACTTGGGGGTCCCTCGCATCGTAAAGTTTGAAAACCCCTGATATAAAATACTCACTGCTCCCTTGCAATACAGCCGCAGTTTGCCTGTTGGTGTTCTCACGATCACTGACATCCTTTTGCGATTGCTGTTAAGGACAAACACACTGAACCACCCTGTAGAAGGTCTTTGGAGCTATACGAAAGACATTACATTTCTGTTTTATGTGAGGTGTGTGTGTGTGTCACTGCGAGTGCACAGCTGATGCCTACCTAGAAAATTCTAGTACATTAAGCAGTTCATAAGACTGCTCTTTTCCTCTCTGAGAAATAAACAGACGAAATGTGAAGATTAAAGAAATACAGTTGAAAGACATCTTTGGTTGATTGCTAATGATGTGAATCTCACGCTAACCGCATCTATGATCACTGAATCAGGTGTTCTTGCAGTAAAAACAAAGCCCAGACCTTTGGCACCTTTCACCAGAGCTCCTTCATCTGAAAAACATGTCAACATGATCATGCTACTTTCATACTGTTAAAAAGAATCAATTTAAGTTATCAAAATAATAACACCATACAATGAATAAATGACTTCAGTCAATCATAACCACATATCAACATTTGCTAAAAAAAGGCTGTAACTTATGATACCTGGTGAGGAAGCCTGGTAGATAATTTGGTTTCCTTCTCTCTCAGGAACAACCGTATGACAAACCGCCAACGTGGTCAAAAACTCACAAATCTGAGGTGAGGTGGGCTACAAAGAAAGGAAAGTCTCTGAACACATTACACACGGAACGCTTTCATCTGAAAGACAACAGAGAACTGCTCTATAACTCTTACGTGGTTCCTCTCGATGTTCTGGATAAGTGCAGGATCATCAAACTCGGTAGAGTTGTGACTTGTAGAGGGAAGGTGACTAAAAAGGAGAGAAAGAGATATAACAGATTAGACCCGTGCAACTCTGGGCACGTTACAGCACGTGGATCGAATCCGCTGAATCTGACCTGAAGTCCTCCATGGATCGATCACACTCCAGATCTGGGAAATGCCTGAAGACAGAATTATAGATCAGTGGCCAAACACAAAGCAACAGATCAATACACGCTAATAGAACAATAACGATTCGATGCGCTAAGATAAACTCGCATTATCGAACGCTACAATTACCCGTATGTGATCCCAGCTATCGTGCACTTCTTAAAGTTCATGATGTTGCAGGTGAGAGTTCCCGTCTTGTCAGAAAATAGATATTTGACCTGAGGAAAACACAAGAAAGTCAGGTGGCACCAAGGATAAAACATTTGTAAAAGTGAATGGGCGGAGCTTCCTCTTACTTGGCCGAGCTCTTCATTCAGATTGGACGTTCGTGCCATGGCGGGCGTGTCTGTCTCAGAGTAATACATCTCAACGTCCTGCAAATACACGAGGATAACATAAAGCACTCATCATTCACTATACATGACCTGACAAGCACACATTTAGCATCAGTCTTACCCAGTTGATAAAGAGAGCCTGAGTGAATTTGACCACTTCCAGTGTGACCAGTAGACTTATGGGAATCAGGTTGTTATAGAGGATGATGAAAGTCAGCAGATTGTACCAGAAGTTCAAGGAGATGTCACCTACACACACACACACACAGAAAATGCTAATTTATGCAACGCATTAGCTTTGCTAATAAGTAAAAAAGCCACAATTGTTTTAAATGCATGTCTACAAGTAGAGGTTGTTGTTTGTGTCCGTGTGTTTTTCACCTGCACGGGAAAGGTACCAACAAGCCTCATCCGTATGTTGTTTGTTCCATATGGCGGCCCCAATGGAGCTGACCAGAGCCATGACCAGAAGAATGCAGAACAACACTAAAATCTGCATATTTGTCACCCGCTCAACATTTGAGCGTTTCAGAGGTGCTTTAGTGGAATTCTGCGGAACAATAACATAACGTTAATGCTCACAAACAGCTTGACAAAACAAAAGTGCCTTACGCCATTATTACAGCAACTTTCAAGAGGTCGTTAAAACAAGTGTGACAACAATTGAATATTGTCTATTTCAAATTGTTATTTAATTTTTTTTTTTTTAATAGTTTTAGTGAACTATAATCACCTTGATTTGCATTCACACTAATGGATGATAACGTTATGTTTAGTTTTCTGTAGTTAGACCTTTTAAATGCGTGAGCCCTAACTGTAACTTTGAATTGATTTTTATTAGCTGTCGATTTTTATTGTTCATCAGTTGTTAAAACTCTAAATTTTCACAACGATATTGTCATAGTTGTGGTGAGGACTTTGATATCCTCTTGAATGTATAATTAGCATTTTCTGTAAAACGATCATTATTGTCCAGATCTACACTTCTTTGTTACCTCATACTTACTTGCATTAGTTTGGAATCATGTCCAGTGTACACTACAATTCCCACAACCCATTGTGTGTTCCTGAGCTGGGCACCTCGTAACAACACCTGGTCCGGCCCAAGTGGAACTGGGCTGTGATATAAAACAGACAATGATCGGCATATATATTGTGTAGGTGTGTGTGCAGTGACAATCGTTAGTTTACACACTTGTGGTTGTCAAGGCGAAGTGTTCCAGTGAAGTCATACAAGTGTCTATTTGGTCCCTCACATTCCAGACGACCAGACAAAGCCATCAGCTCCTCCAAAGACTGAACACTGGCTGTGAGAGAAAGACCCTGTAACATACACACGCAAACACAGACACCTAATTATAACCTGACTCCCTGGCGGGGTTTATACTTTTGTGATGTGTAGCTGACCTGTCGGATCTTTAGGTTGGTCTCTCCATCCAAGTTCGATGTTTCAGTGTAACACATGGCCTGAGGCTCACTGCGAGATAAACAGCAGTACAATTTAAACGCACAACAGCGCCACACAATAACAAACACAACACAACACACACTGATATATTTTGTGCTTCCTTCAGAATGCACTCAGAAATCTGATTTGTTTGTTCAGACAGCACAATCAATATTTGGTAAGTCTATGTGGCGTCAGCGTAATGCCGAATGATTTTCTTTTCAAAATCCAAGCAGACGTCAAATAGAAAAGAGCAAATAGAACTGCATGAGATGACAAGTGTTGCATTTTTCACATACATGCATATGCTGTACAGTAAAATAATGCATGAAAGTCTGCTCTCGAATCATGCAGTTGATGTAGAAACGGCCAAATGAAAAGCTATTGTTGCATATGCAGGTACTGCGGACACGAGAAGAGATATAAAAATACATTCTCTGACGGATTTCCCGCAGCATTTTTAATTACTAGACATGATGTCACTACGCGAGCAACCTGGCAAGTCTCAAACTACCATGTAAACACGGTTTTCTGCGTAGCCGGTTTATTGATATGCATGTAAACACGTGAGAACATGTTTCTTTTATAAGCTGATTTTTGATAGACATCCGTTTATTTTGTGCATGCAAACGCATTCAGTGTGAATACTACACAGTCACAGGGAAGAAGAAAGTGGAAATGAGCGAACGCAACTTTTTGCGCTGTGAATGACAAGAAAATTGCTTGAAATTCAAGCCGACCATTTAGACAAAAACACATTTTGAAAAATCCGATTTTAATTAGATTTCAACCCTGCTGAAAACAAAACCACTTAAAGCAGCCTAGGCTGGCTTGTTTGTCTGTTTGCAGGTTTTAGATGGGTTTCGACCAGGCGGAGAGCTTAAACCAGCATACAGTAAACTGACTTCATGCATTTTTCCAGCTACAAACAACCAAACAGATTTAGCAAGATACCCCAACATTTTATATCCACAGGCTGTCTGAACAAAGCCACAGATTCCCTGACACACAATTTCTTATTCTCTATGGCACCCAAAACCACATGCAACTAATTTCTCAAATCTTACACGGGTATAATCAAACTACGACCCAAACACAGCACAACAAACCCACAGATACACACACAAATAAACACAGCGGTGCTGACCTGGAGGACACTATGACCATGTCAGCCGGGAGATGCTGGCCATTGGTCACCTTGACTATGTCTCCCACTGCCACCTAGTGGGCAGGTGCAGCATTGCAACAGCATGGGGAGGGAGAAAAAGAGACCACAGTGCATGAAGAAAAGAAAGGGTGAGCAATACACTCACAGGAGGTAAATAAAAACTTTGCACCAGGACAAAACTCAAAGTATCTTTAAAGAACAAAACCGGGGAAACAAAGAATAAGATGTTGAATAAGAGAAAGATGTAGAAAACAAGTGAAAAAACTGTTACCTGCTTCCATATGATGGTCTGCCATGCTCCGTTACGCAGAACTGGAAAATGATAACATGACACTAGTGTCAGAAAACATTTGTATAAAGGGGCTATATTTGCCACCTGCCAAATGTACACATATCATTTATTTCCCATCTGCAAGATACAAAACACCATAAAAAAAGATGTCATCCATTTTAAAACCTAAGAGTCGGTTTCAATCAAATGAAAAATGGCAATTATGGCTGTTATAAAATTTGACCTATAATAGGAATTCAACATAAAACATATGAAATGATAGAGAGTATGTTAGATATATTTAGCAATACTCGACCTGTTGTCTTTTTCTTGTTCACCGTGTTGTCTGCTTTGTGTCTTTTCTGCAACCACACAATAACAGACACCTCATCAGTGTTCAGCTTTCAAACACAAATCGTTTTATAAAGACATGCGCTCCTTGTTGAAACATGTTACTGAAGACGATACATTTTCAAGTCAATCCAGTGCTGTATTGAGCAGAATACTCACATAATCCTCAATGATCTCTTTGATCCCAGCCACAGTCAGAATGAAGATGAGCGGTACCAGTGTTGTGTAGCGACCCGTCGGCGAGACGTCAGGGATTTGCTGCATTTGAAAATGTACACAGATCACAAATATAAACTTAAGCACCTTGGTGGTAAAATGATGTGCCTTGTCTTTAATGTGCTGATGGATATTCTCATCTCGGACTTAAAATTCAAAACAATCCAAAGCCTGAAAAAACCCTTTAGCAATTTTAGAGACTGTCATGAGGAAATGTTTAGTTCATATGTTACCTCAAAATCAAAAGCAAGAAATAAGAATGTTTATTTTGCCTTTTTCCTATTAGGACATTTAAGCAGAATACAAGCTTGCGTTTTTATTTATTTAGACAAGCTGAGTGAAATATAACCCAGGCATTTCTTTACAGTTCTCAGGAGATTCCCCTATTAACCTGCATTCTGTTAGAAGCAATACTGGCCCGACAGGTTGGACCATGTAGAGGCCAAAACACTGAGAGCAAATTGTGGATGAGAGAGCCATAGCGGACCACTTCCAAAAAGAGCAAAAATGGATCCATTGACAAATGACTCCACAGTCAGCACAAGCAGTTTGGCTTCTCAGACATCCCCAAAATGGCCCTTATGGCACTGTGTACAGTAAACATCCTAAAACTGAGCATACGCAGTCTGAACAAATGTGTGTATGTGTTTAGTAAGCGTGCCAAGTATCGTACCTGCATGAGAGCGATGAAGAGGAAGAAAGCATTAGCTGCTCGTCTGATCTGTTCGTACAGGAAGCGCGGCAGGAACGTGAGGATCCCGTATTTAGCCGTGCTGAAGAGAGAAAAATCAAATTATCTCTCTTTAAATGTATTATTCTCTCCCCTTGTAACCTTTTTCATAATGTCTATATATACTTTAAGAGCACTCATTTGGATTAGCTCCACTCAGGTGTCTCGAAAAAAAAGTGTTTTGGTAACAGCAAGCAACCACCTGAGTCACATTACTGCCCACCACATTAAATGTAGATAAACCATCCCAAAATAAGTGTCTGAGCTATTAGAAAGGCTATTTCTCATCGTGTCAGTCAATTATCTTTATCGATCGAACCCCTAAGTAACTCCTGAATAGCTGATGGCGGCGGTAATGTTTGTGGTCATTAAAAGAGCTGTTAGGAATGGCTAAAAATATCCTCAGGATCACAAATTTGCCTTCGTCCCAGAGGTGTCTATAGAAATCTAAACATTAGTCAGCAGGTTTTTGTTTCTGTGGGTGTGTTTGTACCCACGAGGGAGGTCTATATTGCAGAAGTTCATTGTTTTGATGTGTCTATATAACAACATGTGTACTTGTGTGATCACAAGTCTTGTTTCTGGGTTTCTGTAAACATGACTCTCTTCTGGGCTCATTGGGATGAGTTTACAGCCTAACACACCCACAGGCTGACCTGGAAGTGTGGCAGGTTATCGTTGACATCAAGAGCGCCTGAAACAATTCATCTGATCCCCTTCATTAACATTCAGAGGCCTAATCACACACACACGGTAATCCACACTACCACACTTATGCTGTACAGTACTTGGGATTACTTTAAAGATGGGGTTTTCTACTGCATTGAATTATTCGGGGAATTTTTATGTTAAAATTGGCCACAAATTGACCCCGCTGTCGCTCAGAGGGTCTCCGGTCTGAAACACACCCCCCTATACGAGACCGATATGGACGATACAGCAGTCACGCCTGTCAAAACGATCCCTGCTACTGACCTGCACTATTATTGTGCACTTCTGGATTTGTTGCTCTGGTTACGCAGTGATTGACAGCTCACCCGCTGACACCAATGCCACTGGAAGCAGAAGCCGGTTTGTAAATAAAACATGAAGATAAAGGAATAAGAATGCGATCTGAACAAATCTTATGATACTCGATGGACGAAGGCATTGTGCCAGAAAGGTTAATGAGTGGAAGGTCAGGCCTTCACGTGATCGGCTCATTCCTGAAATGAACCAATGAACAACAGGATACGGTTTTCTAGGTCCGCCCTAATGTGGTTACAGGAACCAAAATAGAGCCTTTTAGAGCAGAATCGAATCTTCAGATCATAATGGCAGATCGATGAAGGTTGTCTGTGTGTGGGTGAGCGTGTCGGTACAGAGAAATCAGTTTTACATGAGTGTTGATTAGACTGTTTTTTGTATGTACACCAATTCATCCTTTACTAATATGAAAGTGACTTAGGAAATCAATCGGGTTATGGTACATGAACCTCCTTTTGTTGAATAAATATTTTCGTCATCATCAGAATTTCACTAAATAAGACTCCTATAGCACAAACTAGAGGTCTTCACGGGTCCTAAAAGCTTCACGGGTGCCTCGGATATAATATTAGTGTCTTCGGGGTCTCGGGTCATTTAAAATAAATATGTTTTTGCTGAATAGACCCGAACTGTCCCACACATAAACAGTGCGTCGCTCGTGTGTGCGTGCAGTTGCGACATGGCGTGGCTGGATGGTAGGCTAATTTACGTTGAGCCCGACCTGTCAATCAAGAAAACTGGATCAAGCTGCGTCTTTATAATGTTTTGCGTCTTTATCCTGAGTTTTCTGTTGCGCCAATTGCAACAAAAGGAGCAAGGATTGCCCTATCAATTTCATTTTTATTGACCCATTTAGTTTTTCATATCCACTGGTTACAACTGAAAGACGAATTCTGAAATCACAATAACACAAAATATAGGCTAAAATGAAAATAAACAGAGCAGTGAGCCGAACTGGATACCAGGCCACTGGGATTGGTTTCTGTAGCCTACCTCTGATGGTCAGGCTGGTGAGAGCGGGGATGCAGACACACATACGTCGAAGACGTTTACATTCGGGTCCAGTCGGCTTCGGAAAAAAATGACGCGGAGTCGGGCCTAACTTTATTGGGTCCGTCTCGGGTCGGGTCTTTCTTTTAAAAAAATAATTTATGCACATCGGGTTCGGGTAAAAAGTGATTTGGGTCATTTCGGGTCGGGTAAAGATCTTTGGACCCGAGAAGACCTCTAGCACAAACACTAACCTCAAATACACAGAAACGGATTTAACAGTTATTTAATAGGTTTTTTAATTGCAACGTGTGTGTTTAGAAATCTTTAGAGGCACTTTTGGGACCAAAAGCCTTTTATGCGAGAACCACAGTCCCAAATACAGCCTTGAGGTACTTTCAGAAAAGCGCGGATGGAGTATTTCACTTAATGGAAGCTATAATGATGTCTCGCTCAAAACCAGCTTGCATATAAGAGTTAACATGGAATTTCCCTCTGCGGCTTCACTTTTTTACATTTTTACAGTCAGTGTAAAGCGTTACATTGTAACTGCAAAAGAGATGAATTATAAAATACTAATGTGAATGTTCTTACTGACACACACAACACAGCCATAATATTATCCTGTTATTAAGACAACAACAGCTAAATGTATTGTTTTTTTGTAACAAATGTTTACAAAAGAAACTTTAAAACCCGTGCAAACCAGCTCCTTATAAGTAAGTGGTTTCAATGTGTTTTGTGAAGTAAAGTTGAATACATTAATAGTTGAAAACTGAAAGCTAAACTGTTTTCTTCTTTTTGATATGTACTACTAATATGCATAAGACAAATAACTGGTGTGGACCGAGTATACGATTCAACACAGTGATAAATGTTTACTGTGTAATGACAATTAAAGAACGCCTTGTCTACATTCGATTAATCTCGAATTACTTTTAATTACAATAGAAAGGCAATTGAGAAACGATAATATATTTGATTAGTTTTACGCTTTAAACAAAGAATAAACCCTTCTTTAATAATAATAATAATAATAACAGTCAAATTTGACAGACTGTAACATGTAGTGAAATAAAATACTTCGTCCATAAAGCATCACCTAATGAACATACCTGACATGGTTGTCACAATATTTGGTGGTCTGGGGTCGGTTGAGGAGCACAGTCCGCGCTGTGGAATCTATCGGGTCCGCCTGTGATGTGGTTCCGCTCATCTCATCCTCTGCCTTGCGGTAGCCGGCGGCCGAGCACGCGGGTCCTGCACCGTTCGAGTGATGGGAGAGAGGCGAGGCTAGCGTGAGTGCGCGTGGAAGACAGGAGGTAGAAGACACATAGAAATGTGGTTTACAGTTCAGTGCGCTGGCCACTAACACCACTACTGTATTCTGATGCAAGGCTATGACGTTGCGCGTGCACCGCCCCCCCTTTCAATTTGCCCATCATCCTCATCCTCATCCACGGGCAAAAGCTCCGTCACCAACACAGCACGCGCGCTACGCCCACGGGAGCCTCTTTATACAATGTGCTGATGGGCGCACAATGGCGCAGCAAACACCGCGAGTTTGTCACCTTTGTAGAAACCTTGTGCGTTTGTTTATCTTTATAAAAGCCTCTTTATTCGGTGGACAACACCTGTACGTTCGCGATGCGCCGGAAAAAAAGGCAAACGAGAAAACGGCTGCGTGCTAAACTTATCGCGCATCCTACGTAGACATAATTTTGGGTACCTCGGTCTAGAACGCTACAGAAGAAGCTCGTCGAGTTTTCAAACGCATCGCTGCGATTCGCTCTCAAACGTTGCCGCAGCACAGACGCGATCGCCAAATGAATATTTTCCGCACGTAATAAATAATGCAGGCTCGGTAAATAACAGCTCTGCCGGGATGTGACAGGAGAGTTTACCCAGCTGGTGCATGATCGAAAGCGGGCGTGGATAGATGGACTACACGCGTCACTTCTCTCATTCCAGCCAACAGACAAAAGCCCCAAACCCTGTCCCACCGTGTCATCTGGGTCGCCTTGGGCTATATGTAGACGTTTTTACACGGCTCCCCTCCGTTGTGTCTTTTCAGTTGGCTAACAGAAGACAACGAGTCTCTTCTCTGTCGCGTGAAGTCTGAACTACATCGTCCCCTTCAGAGAACACAACATCCTTACATTTAAAGGCGCAGGCACTCCTGGAGGGCCACTGCTGTCTGGAGCCACAATTGTCGGATCTGAGGTCTCATTTAAACGTGCTCATGGAGTCGTTTCCTCTTCATTTGCTCCCCCTAGTTTCTTGAATTAAAAGTTTTGAAGCAGTTGATATCCTGAGGCGTCAAACGGCCAATACTTGATCTCACATTTTTCACGAACTAGTTTACAAAACATGTCTAACTTCTGCTGACAGGACAGGTAAGAAGGTAGTACCACAAAAAGGTGTGGCTTAAATACCTCCATGCTGGGTCATGTCTAAACGCTCACGAGATATGCTTTCCTGATACCAAGGTAAGGGTAAAATGGTTGCAGATTTTGACATGGTGAATTAATGTGAGTCTCCTGAGACTACAAGGGTTAGCTTCTGTACACAACCGCTCAAAACACCATAGCCCTTCAACTACTGGTCAACCATGCAAAACTGTCAACAATAGGGATTGTCTGTATAAATACTCACACAAAATCACGCTGAGGGGTTGTATCACGTTTTTTCCTGTATTTTGCAGGACGCTCTTGCTTGTAAACAGCATGATGATCTATTCTGAGGTGCAGACTATACATATTGCATTTCTATGGTGTCAAACGCCAGAATGAAATAAAGCTTACTGCCTATTTAAAACATCGACTTAAAAACCGTAACTGTAAAAGCATGCACGTTTTCTCTCTTTGTACTATAACAGCATGCTGGTGGCTCGGTTTAGTTACCTATAACCAGACCCGCCTCATAAAATAAACACACAAAGCAAAGTCCACCACAGAGGTCCACCAAGAGTGAAAAGTATATGAGATTTCCCCCGTGAATGAATCAGATATGACCCAACTTCACTATGCATCTCATATCTCTGTAGGATCAACTCACTTCCTCTCACGCATTCTGTCCAATAATTTACTGGACCGACGTGCTGCTGATTCCACAGTTCTGTGATGTTAAGCAGCTACTAAATGTTCATCTGCTTGGCCATTTGTGGACAAATAAAGCTTTCATCTGTTGCTGAATAAAATTCAGGCGCTCTCATGGGTCTTTTATCGATCATTGGAGTGAATCGCTGAGTAGGGGGTTGAAAGAATAAGCGTACACTGTGTGCACATAACAAACTTAAAAGTTTCAGAATGGGCACACAGAGTCCAGTTATGATAATTAATAAGTAAGAACGTCATTTCAAACTGTGTTATCAGAGATAATGCTGATAGTTCTGTACAGCTGTATTGTTCGTCTGAAGTTTTTGGCCCTCAAAAGAAGACATCGAAATTGTTTGTTTAGTTTATATGGCTAGCATATTATAAATGGTCTCCTTCAAATACAGCCAACACGGTCACAATTAATAAGGCTTGTAATTAATAAGGCTTAATAAATTGCGATATCCGAAAAATAAAAGCATAGCACAAACAAGGCAAACCCTTATCTGCACAATAATATCTAATGCTGTGATCATATCACGAGGAATGCATTTACATTTATACATTCATAAAAAACTTTATTATAGAATCATGGGCCGCCTAATCACAAAGAGCATAAAAAATGAGAATAACAGATCAATTTGGGAACGCTTGTGCTGTTGTGCAGCGCTTTCAATTCTTTCCAGAATCCAAATGAATGGAAAACTACTTTTTAGCAAGATTCCTGATGATCCCCATCTGACACCAGTCAGTAATCTAATGCAGCCAAAGAAGTTATTGAAGGATAGGGGAAGTTAAAACTACTACAGTATATTGGAAAACAGCAAACACACAAACTATGAGCTGATTTTACCTATAAAGTCACAAATTCTTAAATGCACAGCAGCAAAAACTAGTCGGTTTAAAGTGACAGTTCACCCAAAAAAGAAATTCTGTCACCATTTACTCACCCTCTTGTCATTTCAAACCTGTGTGCATGACTTTCTTTCTTCCTGTCGGCACCCAAAACGCAAGTCAATTGGTGCCGGTTAACAGCATTCTTCAAAATATCTTCTTTTGTGTTCTGCAGAAGAATGAAAGTCATACAGGGTTGAAATGACAAGAGGGTGAGTAAACGATGACAGAATTTTCATTTTTGACCATGAAAACTATATTCTATATTCTAGCTATTGTATGCACAAAAAGCTTTTGCAGTTGCACCGGGAGACTGCATTTATTAGATATTATTTACTAGAATGAACACCATGCGCTGTGCTGTGTTTTACATTTTCTGTGTTTTTCTCCTGTAAAGCTGCTTTGGAACAATCCACATTGTGAAAAGCACCATATAAATAACATTGAATTGCATGAACATTGAATTACTAAAACTACAACTGAGTTTAACTTTGACCCTAAGCACACTGAGGGGTGAGTGTGGTCATTTGGCCATCCGCCAGCTTTTCAACACTAAAAAGCAGCTTGCTTTTAAATTATGAATAGACCTGGTTTGCATTATTCATCTATACGCCTTTGTAACCATGCTCATTTTACCAGCATGCATTCATTCAGCGGCCATCTCCAATTGCATGCAATATCACTGCCCATCTCTCCGTCGCATTATGCTTTGATTAGTCTTTGGTCTCGCTGTTCTCAGTGTCGAATTCTTCTATTGTGTGTAGAATTTTTGCTGCCGCTACACACCGGGATTGAAACCGGGTCAAAAGGACAGCTAGCCGGCAAACCGGCACATGCGGTACAGCAAATATATGATGAACCCAACCCAAACAAACCCAAACAAATGCTCCTAATTATTCATAAAAAGTGTACAGCAGTGCTAACCGTTTTTTTATCAAGGACAATATTATCAATATACACTAATATTGTTGATATTGAAACCAACATTAAATACTCTATGAGATGCAGTAGATATTATAGGCCCTATATAATATTAGACACATAACCCATTATCGCAAAATGATCAGATGTCTTCACTTATTTATTAAAAATAATTAGGCAACGTGTCGTGATTTTAAAAGAAATATCAAAGAATAACAATAAAAACACATTTAACTTTTTTTGTTATTTACAGAAGTGAAATAACTGCACAATGCACATAATGCTTTTTTCTCCTGATTTTATATAAAACCTTAAGCACCAGTCACTGTGACTGCTTGTGTACACAATTTCTGCACAAATATGTGAAGAAGTTATACTTTCAAGCTCACGTAACATATTCATGTAAATGCCAAATATATAAAAACACAGTATGACAATATCTATCCTTTCATACATCCGTATGGGAATAATCAATATTTATATTTGTCTATCTCTAATTCCCACATGCTCACAAATGGCCACTCAACCAGAAGTTCGGAAACCCATTACCTACAGAGCCCCGTCTAGACCCTGTGTGCCCTCTGCGTGACATGTTGGTCCTGTTGCCAAGGTGACCCGCAGGTCCCGGTTGCCCCCAAGGCTGGGAGCGAGCGGTGAGCTTGCAGCCCAGGTTGCTATGACGATGAAAAGGTGAATGAGAAATGAAAGCCTCCTGACCAGGGTGGCTAATCCTCTTTCTATGAGCTCTGCAACTTCACCTGCATCTAATCCTGACCAGGGTTTATCCCAGAGCGTAGATGAGATTGTTCACAACTCCACCAGGCACGTCAGCGCCCCACAACACCATGCAAATGCCATGCATACATCGCAATCTAACCCCTCGCTTACTAAACAACATACACACACCAGAATGACAGTTAGTTTTTTAATGCATGCATGAATTCTGGTGCACCCCTTGATGAACATCTATGCAAGAGTGAGATTATTTAGAGAACTGAATTATGTTTTAGTGTGTGTGTGCGTGTGTGTGTAGACACCCGGCTGACAAAAAAACAGTTTAACCCAGCCTAGGATGTTAAGCTGAAAGACCATCTAAGGGGCGATTCACATTTCGCATCTTTAGCGCGCGCACACCGCGGGTCATTTGACTAGAGGAAGCAGCGTGGCTGTTTTAGGCGCGAAATGTGAATCGTCCCTTAAGTCGGCTAGGACCAGGTGAAACCAGATAACTGGCAACCCATCTCAGGCTGGTTTAAGCCGTTTATGCTGCAGGTGCAAGTTAGCTTTATTAGTTCACCATGCAGTGCAGGCTGATGGAAGGGGGTTCATCATGCACCTCTACGGCTCCAAGCAGCATCCCGCTTTGGGAGGGCACTCACTTTTCTCAAACCTGTCTGCCAGACGAGAACGCATGTTGGAGCCTGTGGGCTGGTCCTGCCGGACGGGAGAGTCCTGGCTAAGAGGGGTCAACACTAACTGTTCTGGAGGAGCCCAACAAGAGTTGCCATAAGAAAAAACAACACATAAGACATCATCAGTCAGTTAAAGATCGATACACTCTTAAAATGTGTTGTAAGGGTGCTTGATAGAAACACAACTCTTTCTTCATCTAACAAGTTCAAACTAGTTTTTTCGCAGCTTCTTAAAACACTTTGGCAAAAATGAAGCAATTTGGCTTTAGAGGTTGACTTGCATTTGGCACAGTTGTGTTCGACGTCAATAATGTGTCACAAACAACAAACACAAAAGGATTTTTGCTATGATGTTAAATGAATGACTGAATGACATTCTCAGGCATATAAAAAAACTGTAGAGGACAAGATCAACTTTCAGGTCCATCATAGTACAAACATAAGCTTGTGTTGTGAAGCAATGGCATTTCGTAAGAAGTGAGCTGCGTTTGCTCAACTTTATCTCATATTTCTTCAACACAAAAGATAAACTCTGCTGTAGTGCTGTTTTATCTTACTGTGCCAGACAACACACAAACAGATAATGTATAGCTTGCACTGTAAGTCTTTGGATAAAAGCTTTTGTCAAATGTAATGAATGCGTAAATTACGTAAATTGTATTTATTTAAAAGTGATGCTGCAGATTTTGACAAGTAAATTGCAGAAACATCTTTTATAAAAACATGACAAAAGCTTTAAAAGTAAAAATATTACTTCATTGTAAGTGAAATACTACATTTTACTAAATACTAAAAGCATTATAATAAAATATGTAGATGCAAACAAGGAACTTTCTTATAGAAGAGGAGGTTCCTGAATGTTGATAAAGGAATAGTTCACCTTCAAAATGGAAATTCGGACATTATTTACTCACCCCGTTGTCATTTCAAACCTGTGTGATTTTCTTTCTTTTTAAATGTTGGTAACCAAAATCCGTTGGTCCCATTGACTTATATTGTATTGACACAAAACCAATGCAAGTCAATGGGGACCAACAGTTTTCTGCTACCAACATTTTTCAAAAAAAATATTATTTGTGTTCTACAGAAAATATAGGTCATATAGGTTTAAAATGACAAGAGGGTGTGTAAATAATGACAGAATTTTCCTTTTCTATTCCTTTAATTTCCTGAACTTTGGTTATAACTGTTAAAGTGCAAAATCAATGTTAAAGTGTGCACATTTATCACAATGTACTTAAATGCGTTAAATGCACACTAGAGAAGAAATGCCAAATTGACAATATGTATAATTACTCAATTATGCTCCTTCCTCCAAAGGAATGACATCAATGAAGAATTCCAGTCTGGATTTAGAGCATGTCACAGTACAGAGACTGCTTTGATCAGAGTTACAAATGATCTGCTATTGGCGTCTGACCGAGGTTGTATCTCGTTATTGGTGCTGCTAGACCTTAGTGCTGCATTCGATACCATTGACCACAGCACACTCCTACATAGACTCGAAAATTATGTCGGCATTAAGGGAATAGCTTTGAAATGGTTTAAATCTTATTTATCCGACCGTTTTCAATTTGTAGCAATAAACAATGAGGTGTCACGCAAATCGCAAGTCCAGTACGGTGTACCACAGGGCTCAGTCTTAGGGCCTCTGCTCTTCGCATTATACATGCTACCTCTAGGAGATATAATAAAGCGACACGGAGTTAGCTTTCACTGTTATGCTGATGATACTCAACTTTATATTTCCTCGAAGCCTCATGAAACACAGCAGTTCCATCGAATAATGGAATGCATAGTCGATATAAAAAACTGGATGAGTAACAACTTTTTATTACTGAACTCGGACAAAACGGAAGTGTTACTTATTGGACCGAAAACTGCTATAAGTAACAACCAAGAATACTGTTTAACTATTGACGGATGTTCCATAAAACCCTCGTCGTCAGCAAAGAATCTTGGCGTTCTATTCGATAGTAATCTGTCATTTGAGAGCCACGTCGCCAACACCTGTAAAATTGCGTTTTTCCATCTTAAGAATATATCTAAACTACGTCATATGCTGTCAAT